>NC_079439.1:7009307-7186807 GCF_903798145.1 Danio aesculapii
ATTGGGGAGCTATTATGCTGCTTTTTACAAGATGTAAAAGAAGTCTCTGATGTCACTAGAGAGTGTGTGTGTTAAGCTTCAGCTCAAAATACCACATAAATAATGTTTTATAACTCTTTGAATCTGAACCTTTTAGGTTTTGATCCTAATTGTGGCATTTTGGTGACTGTCGCTTTAAATTCAAATGAGATTGTGCTCTTTTCAAAAGAGGGTGGAGCTACAAATGCCTATGTGTCAGCATAGTGGCAGATTCAAAAACAAGACTAAAGGGCGACTCACACTCTGCGATTCTTTATAAGACTAAACGATTGCAGCATTGCTCTCATGTCACACTGTAAGATCTCAGCTGTCATAATGTCAGAATGATAATGAAAATGCGCCAAACACGAAAGAAAACACACCCGGAGTTTGACGTCATCTATCCGTGACACTTACACTATCCCATGCTCTGAAATGATTCCTCACAGCAAACGTAAACAATTTGTAGCTGCAATTTTGCCCACAGAACGCCTCAATAATAAAACCAGTAAAAAAAAACTGTCTTGACATTTCCCTGCGGATTGTGTTATCAGAATCGGTGCACATCACAGCTGTTATCACTGCAGCAAAGTGTTTGAAATCTTCTGACACTGTCAGAACTTCATCGGAAGAAAAATCTGATCGCAACTGGCATTAAGCGGCTGTCTGTGAACATGTCAAACCAACGATCAAATCACTGATTTTAGCCAAGGATTTCAGGAATCTTATGGGATTTCCCAAATTTGTCTCAGATGACAAAATCGTGCCTGAAATCTTACAGTGTGAGCAGGGCTTAACGCCCTATGCTAATTAGGCATGGGATGATAACCATTTTCAAGTTATACCGTGGTTTGGAAAAGTCAAGGTTTTAAAACCACCAAAATTTTCTGTAATACCGTTCCTAAGGTATGTGTAAGATTTCTTATTTACTTTTTTTTGTTGTTTTTTAGGACAACAGTATCTCCAGCAGAAAAGATATCCAACTATGTCAATGATGTTTCTGAAACAAATGAAGAAGTCAGTGATTGATCTGAATTATTTAGCCTGCCATGTTTACTGCTCTAAACATTTCTCAAAATAAATATATTATGTTCAAAGGGAAAAAAGTTTTTGTTTTACACCCGGACATTTAAACAGAAGTTATTTTAGAGCAGTAACCGCAATACCGTGATACCGTAAAACCGTGATATTTTTTTATCTAAGGTTATCATACCAACCCATGCCTAATGCTAATGAAGTAGAGATCGTCTTTCTGCAGACGGTTTTTATCAAGTGTGATTATAAAAAGTGAAATGAATTACATTCAGACTGTTGCCACACAACTGTGTTTAAACCCCTTATAAAAGTGACTTTTGCATAGTTCATTCATTCATTTTTTTCAGCTTAGTCCCGGGTCGCCACAGCGGAATAAACAACACAATCTCACGGCATTTCGTAACTTTTTGATTTAGTGGCCAATTCGTACGATCTAATTCGTACAATTTAGTACGATTTGCTCATCCTCCAATGACGGTTGGGTTTAGGTGCCACGCCTCCTTTTTAAAATCGTACTATTTTCGTACGACTGAACTCATACAAATTCGTACGAATTAGCCACTAAACTGACAAAACGTAAAATACTTACGTTTTCTCGAGAGATCAAGGTGGAATGAACCACCAACTTATCCAGCACATGTTTTACGCAGCGGATGCCCTTCCAGCCGCAACTCATCTCTGGGGAACTTTTGCATAGTTCTTTAAGTCAAATTAATTGCTTAAAGCAATTTAAAAGTAACTGTATTTTTTTACAAATTTTAAAAAGTAATTTGAAGTATATAATTTGTAGTAATTTTATAGTAATTTGAAGTATACTTAGTTTTAAAATTGTCACACTGGACCACAAAACCACAGTTATATTTTTGGCAATAGGCAAAAATGCATGAATATTTTTTCTTTTATGCCAAAAATCATTAGATTATTAAGTAAAGATCATGTTCCATTATTGTTTATTATTGTAAATTTATGAAAACTCTATTTTTAATAAGTAATGTACAATGCAAAGAACTTTCATTCATTCATTTTCCTTCGCCTTAGTCTCTATTTCAGCGGGTCGCCACAGCAGAATGAACCACCAACTATTCCAAAATATATTTCACACAGCGGATGCCCTTCCAGCCACAACCTAGTACTGGGAAACACCCATACACTCTCATTCACACACACACTCATACACTACAAACAATTACAACACAGGCTCATTCTGAAAACGTAGCCCTGTATACATTTTTCAGATTGTGAATTATGTAGCCAGATGTATGTATGGCTGCAATTTGTCTTTAAAACGAACACTACAGGGCAGTATGAGGCTGTTCCTTTTTGCACTCACCAGCTGACCGATTTCCTCCGTATGGATGGCTTTTCTGCTGTTAACAGTGTGTTCAATGGCTCGTCGCGTCCGTTGGAGGATTTGAGATGCAGAGTGGAGTTAATCTTGACGACAGGGTTCGAGTCCGGTGAAAAAGTGTTCCAGAAAGCAGGTAAGACAAAAACAGAAGCCAAAAAATAAAACAAACAAGTCAATAACAGGGTGAGAATGTGGTAAAATCTGAAAACGTGGTAAAAATCAGGCGAGGGCTTTTCTTTTTCTGGATTGCTTTTCAAAACTAGGTCGGTTGGGTTTAGGGAAGTGGGTGTATGATGGGATTGGTCAGTCAGTCAGTCAGTCAACAGTGGTCTCTAGTGGATTTATACGAGAAGAGCAGGCACGAATGGCACTCTGGAGAGAAATTTGAGATCTTAAGAAGTGTACACAGCGGCCTCTGGGGGATTCGAGAAAACAAAAACTGCAAAAAAACATACCTCCTGGCACATATTTGGTACACTCCAGAAATGTATAAAGGGGTACGTAATCAGAATGAGCCTGGGTTGGGCAACTTAGTTAGCCCAATTCACCTGTAGCGCATGACTGTGGGGGAAACTGGAGCACCCGGAGGAAACCCACGCCAACACGGAGAGAACATGCAAACTCCACACAGAAATGCCAACTGATACATCCCGCCCACCTCCCGTATTGTTCAGTCTCCCGTAAAACTCCCGGAATTCCACCACCCCCTCCCGCTCCTCAGCTTTTTGGTTCAGTCCCCATGCGCACCGAACCCACCGCGCAACCATCTTCATACCTGCTTCCCAGTTCACATGCTCAGCACCCCCCTCCTCCCCGTTCGTCACTTCACGCGCACCCCCAGATCATGCTAACCACTGAGCCACCATGCTAAAAACTTAATTAATTCAACTTTTTTGTTTGTTTAGGTCAACTTTATCACAGAAACATTTCGTCTTACTATTAGTGTTGAAAACAGTTCATGTCAAATCATATTTCCGTGTAAACAGTGATATCTTTTTCCCAGAATTCTTTGACGAGTTAAAAAAACCAACATGTGCTTGACAAAGAAAACATTTGCTATTTTCTAAATGTCTTTACTGACCTGAAATGCTTACCAGTATTGGAAATGTTTACAGTCACGCCAATAAATCTTATCTGACCACCCTGCTGAATAAACAAACAAACAATAGAAACCACATCAGAAGTTCTTGTGGTTTCCACTACAGTAAATACAGTAAAAACATTACAAATGACAAAGTTAAAGGCATAGTTCACCTCAAAATGGATGTTTACTCAGTATTTACACTGCCTTGAGTAGTTTTAAACAGAGTTTCTTCTGTTAACACATCAAACTTATTTAAAAAAGCTGAAAACCTGTAACCATTGAATTTCATAGTAGGAAAAACAAATGCTATGAAGTCAGTGGTTACAGGTTTTCAGCTTTCTTCAAAATATCTTCTTTTGCTTTTAACAGCATAAAGAAAGTATCTATCACTTGATTTTGATGGTGCCTTTTGTTGATTTAAAGTTACATTACAACTACATGTCAGCTAATTCTCATTAGAGTATTAGTAGGCAGTAAGGCTGGGGTTAGGGTTAGTGTAAGTTGACATGTGCTTGCAAAATTTCTTATAATGTGTTTTCAAAGTTTCGTACAACATTTCTTAAAATGTCTGTTGGTGGAGCAGTGTCAGCAGATTGTAAGCAGTCTACTGATACTCTAATGAGACCTTGTTGGCATGTGCTTTTTGAACCGTACTATAGTAAAGTGTATTATACTGTAGATATTGTATTATTTACAACACTTTGTTAATGAATGCTCCAGTGTACTGTAGCATTACCCATTGAACTGATAAACACTCATACTGTAGTATACTTTAGTTTTACTATAGTAAACCGGTGTATTGTAGTATAATATAGCATATACAGCAGTTGTAGAAACAGTATTAGGTAATTTCTATATATTACCATAGTTGTTGTGTTACCAACTATAGAATTATCACAAGTATTTTACTACACTATCAGAAAAACAGGTACACAGGTATGGATGGCTTTGCTGCAGTTAACAGTGTGTTCAATGGCTCGTCGCGTACGTTGGAGGATTTGATATGCAGAGTGGAGTTAATCTTGATGACGGGGTTCGAGTCCGGTGAAAAAGTGTTCCAGAAAGCAGGTAAGACAAAAACAGAAGCCAAAAAATAAAACAAACAAGTAAATAACAGGGTGAGAATGTGGTAAAATCTGAAAACGTGGTAAAAATCAGGCGAAGGCTTTTCTTTTTCTGGATTGCTTTTTTTAAAACTCTGTCGGTTGGGTTTAGGGAAGTGGGTGTATGATGGGATCGGTCAGTCAGTCAGTCACTCAGTCAGTCAGTCAGTCAGTCGACAGTGGTCTCTGGTGGATTTATTTGAGAAGAGCAGGCACGAATGGCACTCAGGAGAGAAATTAGAGATCTTAAAAAGTGTACACAGCGGCGTCTGGCGGATTCGAGAAAACAAAAACTGCAAAAAAAAAAAAACATCCCTCCTGGGAGGTATTTGGTACACTCCAGAAATGTATAAAGGGGTTTGTAATCAGAATGAGCCTGGGTTGGATATATACAGTATATCACCATAGTTGTTGTGTTACCAACTATAGAACTATCACAAGTACTTTACTACACTATCAGAAAAACAGGTACACGGTGGTACACATAATATTCCTTAAGGAACAGTTAAGTACCTTATATGGTACAGAAAAGACCTCTTATGATACTGTCCTGTGTATTTTATGGTACAATTGAAAATGAAGGTACACAATTATTCTCATAAAAAAGGTGCATAAGTGTTGGACAACTCCTTTATTACAATATCTATGAAAATAAATATTACTGGAAAGGCTAAGTGATTTTATAAATAATTTCAATATTAAAAATAGAATCATCAATTAAAAGCATATGCTTAAAGTAACTCAAACATTCATTATTAAGTTCTATAATAAAAAAACAAATCTTTTGATTTATGTTAAAATGTTTTTTTATTGTTTAATGTAAATGGAAAAGGTGCATTTTGTTAGGACTGCGTTGTTTTGTGTTTCTGTGTGTTTGATTTATTCTAGATTGATGGCGTGCCTTCAGCGCACCTGATGCTGGTCAGCGCCCTTATTTGAACCCCGGCCCGCTGTCCGTTCATTTGGCAGTTGGCCCAGCCTGATCTCACGAGAAAACGTAAGTATTTTACGTTTTGTCAGTTTAGTGGCTAATTCATACGAGTTCATTCGTACAAAATTATATGATTTTAAAAAGGAGGCGTGGCACCTAACCCCACCCCTAAACCCAATAGTCATTGGGGGATGAGCAAATCGTACGAAAATGTATGAATTAGATCGTACGAATTCATACGAATTAGCCACTAAATCAAAAAGTTACGAATTGCCGTGAGATTGTGTTGGTTGGCCAGAGCTGCGCTCCAATTTGGGCATTATGCTTTGTTTCACATCCATACACTCTCACTGACAACACTTACCGCATCCATTCACTTGCTTTTCATACTAATACTGATGTTTTGATTATATTATTTTCAATTGTTTTAAATAAATATTTTTTTTGATTATACTTCGCCGTGTCGTCTCTCTCGCTATGTTACATCCCTGAGCCAGGTGTAACAATTTACACAAAAATAACCTTTTTAAAACATTGTTTATTAAATGTGTTTGATGTTTTAAATGTACTGAAAATAAATTGACATTTTGGATAAAGCAAAATGCCTTTAAATAGTTCTTGAAGGAACACATTTGACACTGTTATGGTACAAAGTGTCTTGTCACTGTGGTGGTACCCTCATGGATCAGATTTGCACCTTTGATGAAGGTACAATATAGTATCTGCAGGTTTTAAAAACCAAAGGTACATTTTGGTTTCCCATGGTACAAATCAAGTCCTTAAAGGTACAAACTGCAATGATACAAATTTGTTTCTTTGTCTTAAGGTACAATTCTGTTCCATAAAAAGGTACTGCCCCAGTGACAAGGGTTTGTACCTTTTTTTGGTCCAAGATTGCACCATTTTTTCGAGAGTGTTTAGTATGGTTGAAAAACACTATAGTATTTACTACAAATGAATATAGCATTGCTTTCATATGGGCTTTTACCTGTGGAGCGTAAAAACAGATGTTTAGCAGAATGTATACGAACAGATTTCTTCCATTGAACTTATTCATTCCCAATAGTTTTCTCCTTAGACCTCTCAGATGCACAAAATCCATGCCTTTACTAGTTAAATTAGGTTTTATACTTGGTCACAATAGTGTGAAACAGCATAGTCCGAAATGCATTGCAATTAAATTAAACTGTTTTCAGTTTTTAAAGTAATAGTGGACGACATTGTAGCTCAGTGGTTAGCACTGTCACCTCACAGCAAGAAGGTCGCTGGTTCGAGTCCTGGCTGGGTCAGTTGGCATTCCTGTGTGCATGTTCTCCTTGTGTTCGCATGGGTTTTTTCTGGGTGATCCTGTTTCCTTCACAGTCCAAAGACTATGGGCGCTATTGGTGAATTGAATAAAACTAAACTGGCCGTAGTGTACGAGTGTGTATGGATGTTTTTCCAGTACTGGGTTGCAACTGGAAGAGCAACCGCTGTGTAAAACATATGCTCTGATGAATAAAGGGACCAAGCCGAAGGGAAATAAAGTCATAGTTCTCCCAAATCTGACAGTACTGTCATCATCCTTCACTTGGTCCAAACCTCTTTGACTTTTTTTCACCCAATGAACACAAAAGAAGATATTTTGAAGAATGCTGGAAACTGTGACCATTGACCTCCATAGTATTTATTTTTTCAATTCAATTTCAATTCACCTTTATTTCTATAGCGCTTTTACAATGTAGAAAGCAGCGCCACAAAGATTATAGTGGACTGAAACAGTGTAGTTCAGTTTAATATTCACTGCTGAAAGTCCAAGCACTGAAGAGCAAATCCGTCAATGTGCAGCTCTACAGGTCCCGAACCTTGTAAGCTAGTGTCGACAGCGACGAGGAAAAAACTTCACCAATTGGCGAAAATGAAGAATTAAAAAAAAAAAAAACCTTAAGAGAAACCAGGCTCAGTTGGGCACGACCGTTTCTCCTATGGCCAAATGTCTTGTGCAGAGCTGCAGTCTAGGCACCGGAGGCTAGATAAGCTGGATGTCAGCGAAGACTCGTCTGTCCCTGGAGCGTCACAGGAATCAGTCTCATGCTCTCCACTCCCCCATGACCACCACAGCAGCTGCTCAGGATACGGCCTGGTCCAGGATTATGGAAATCTTGGAATCATCTCGTCGCAGGTCTTCGATCGAATCAGTGGTGCTGCATAGTCTCCGGGGGCCTCGGGATGTGTATCCCCAGGTGGAAATGGAGAATAAAGAGAATAATTGGCGTAGCTGCGGAGCACATTCATGCATCATACCACTATGTGATGCACTGAGTGTATGCTTTACTAAACAGATAGGTCTTTAATCTAGTTTTGAATTGGGAGAGTGTGTCTGAGCCTCGGACATTATCAGGAAGGCTATTCCAGAGTTTAGGAGCTATAAATGAGAAGGCTCGACCTCCTTTATTCGACTTTGCTATTTTAGGTACTACCAGAAGCCCTAAGTTTTGAGATCTTAAAGAGCGAGCTGGATTGTAGTGAAACAGGTTGGTTAGATATATCTTGGTTAGATATATTTTAAATTCAATACGAAACTTAACAGGCAGCCGGTATAAGGAGATAAAATTGCGGTGATATAATCTTATTTTTTAGACCTGGTAAAAGCTCTGCTGAAGTTTGTTAATAGAAGATGCTGGGCAGCCAGCAAGCAGAGCATTACAGTAATCCAGTCTAGAAGTCCTAAAAGCATGGGCTAGTTTTTCTGCATCTGAGATGGATAGCATACTTCGTAACTTAGTGATATTTCTCAGATGAAAAAAGCAGTTTTTGTGACGTGGGATATATGATTTTTAAAAGTTAAACTGCTGTTTAATATAACACTAGACAGACATAATATTTTTCCTACTGATTTCAGAGGTGGCTGGTTTTTCTTCAAAATATCTTCTTCTTTACTTGCTATGTAACAGTCAACAAAATAAGCAATAGGGACGATCAAAATAAAATAATTTCAGAAAGTCAAACAGGTTTGGAACATGTAAAAAATAAGTAACGTCAGAACTAAAAACAGTCTCTTTAAATGTGCATTTATTTGCATGCAAGTGTACGAAAGGGTCCATTTAAATGATCAGATGACCTGAAAATAATATAAATGCCAAGGACTGAACTCAAACAGTAGTACAATGTAAAAACATTAGTGCATAGTGCATTGTACTAATGATTCATTTGTTTTCATTCATTCAAATGAATGTAAATACATAGTAATTGAGGCCCCTTAATATAAAGTGGGAAGCATGTTTTAAATTGCTAAATGGATCGTTCTCCCAAAACTGACAATTATATCATCATCATCCTTCACTTGTTCCAAATCTGTTTGACTTTCTTTCACCTGATCTGATGTCCACAAAAGAAGATATTTTGAAGAATGTTGCAAACCTGTTACCATTAAATTCCATATTTGTTTTTCTTTCTGCTGTTTTTTTTAATCTTCTTGTGTGTTCAACATTTGAAGGTGAGTAAACAGTGACGGCATTTTCATTTTTGGGGTAACTATCCCTTTAACAATTAAACAATGTGGTACACTACCAGTAACAATACTGACATAGCAGCATTTCAACCTCTTACTGTACATTTTTTAGATCTAAATGCAGGAAGTATGTCAACTCATCTGATCACATGACATTGACAAACTCTAATCAAAACAATATATATTTTTTGCCATTTAATTTGTTGCCCAAAGCAAACGACATCTCTTTAAATGTGCATCTATTTGCATGCGAGTCTATAGAAGGTTCAATTTAAATCCTGACCACCCTCAAATACAGTTGACAATGACTGAACTCAAACAAGACTCCGATTGGATAAAAGAATCCGATCAGCCAATCAGTATGCTCCTTCGAATCAGGAAACAACCACCCGAACATGACACCCAGTCATCCCACCTTCACCTCCAATAACAAACACTTCCCATCCTCAGGGGAAAAGAGAAAGTGATGTATAGGGAACGAGAGGTAAACAGAAAGAGTGCAAATGAGAACATCCACGCCAATTATACTGTCATCAAGATCACACGAAACTCCCGGGAGACATCGCTGCTATCCGGATTACCTGAGTCAGAGATCCAGTGCAAGAACAGCCCGATCACCAGCCGAATATCTGCCTTAATCCTTTTTCCATGCCCCCCTCCTGCTTTCCTTCAACATATCAGCTCCATTCCTCTCCTCTATTTATAGTGTCACAGTGTCCCTTTCTCTGTGGGATGAAGCCTGGTTAGTGAGTAGGTTAGTGGCGGGGTCAAAACGGAGGACATGGGAACCCCCTTCTGACCAGGGTACAGTTATTTATACATTTTATTCATTTAACATCAGGTGGACTGGGTTTGGTGCACTCTTAAAGGGACAGATCACCCAGAAATACAAAATACTTACAAGCCGGTTACAATTACATGGAAACATACTATAGTAAATATGCTAATATTATACTGTACTGTAAACAGTTGAAAGCCCTCCTGAATTATTAAACTCATGAAGATCAGCACATGATTCCAGAAGTTTAATGTCTGAGTGAATTATTATTAACTTCTACTGACTCATTATAATATGCTAATTAAGCTCAAACATGAATATTAGCCTGACAGATACATTTGGTTTTTATTAAATGATAAATATTGAAATATTTTGTGTTTCACACTAGAAATAAACTCAGTTTAGAACTAAAGATCAGTTTAATATCGGAGTGAATTACTCCAGTATTATTCACCTTTATTGACCTAATATAATATGCTAATTAAGCTCAAACATGAATATTAGTTCATCAGATATATTTGCTTTTTTTAATGATAAATATTGAAATATTTTGTGTTTCACACTAGAAATAAACTCAAGATCAGCAAACGATTCCAGAAGTTTAATGTTAGGGTGAATTACTCCAGTATTATTAACTTTTATTGACCTATTATAATATGCTAATTAAGCTCAAACATGAATATTAGTTAGATATATTTGCTTTTTTTAATGATAAATATTGAAATATTTTGTGTTTCACACTAGAAATAAACTCAAGATCAGCAAATGAATCCAGAAGTTTAATGTCTGAGTGAATTACTCCAGTATTATTAACTTCTACTGACTCATTATAATATGCTAATTAAGCTCAAACATGAATATTACCTTGACAGATACATTTGGTTTTTATTAAATGATAAATATTGAAATTATTTGTGTTTCACACTAGAAATAAACTCAGTTTAGAACTAAAGATCAGTTTAATATCGAAGTGAATTACTCCAGTATTATTCACCTTTATTGACCTAATATAATATGCTAACTAAGCTCAAACATGAATATTAGTTCATCAGATATATTTGCTTTTTTTAATGATAAATATTGAAATATTTTGTGTTTCACACTAGAAGTAAACTCAAGATCAGCAAACGATTCCAGAAGTTTAATATCTGAGTGAATTACTCCAGTATTATTAACTTTTACTGACTCATTATAATATGCTAATTAAGCACAAACATGAATATTAATTCAACAGATATATCACTTATTTTTTTAAATTATGAAAATAAAAATATTTTGTGTCAAAAAGAAAAAAACTCATGAACTCAAGCAAACAAATCCAGACGTTTAATGTCTGAGTGAATTACTCCAGTATTATTAACTTCTACTGACTCATTATAATATGCTAATTAAGCTCAAACATGAATATTACCTTGACAGATACATTTGGTTTTTATTAAATGATAAATATTGAAATATTTTGTGTTTCACACTAGAAATAAACTCAGTTTAGAACTAAAGATCAGTTTAATATCGGAGTGAATTACTCCAGTATTATTCACCTTTATTGACCTAATATAATATGCTAATTAAGCTCAAACATGAATATTAGTTCATCAGATATATTTGCTTTTTTTAATGATAAATATTGAAATATTTTGTGTTTCACACTAGAAATAAACTCAAGATCAGCAAACCATTCCAGAAGTTTAATGTTAGGGTGAATTACTCCAGTATTATTAACTTTTTTTCACCTATTATAATATGCTAATTAAGCTCAAAACATCAATATTAGTTCTACGGATATTTTAGCTTATTTTAAAACGATAAATATAGAAATATGTGGTATACGGTAGAAATAAACTCATGAAGATCAGCAAACGAATCCAGAAGTTTAATATCTGAGTGAATTACTCCAGTATTATTAACTTTTACTGACCTATTATAATATGCTAATTAAGCTCAAAACAAGAATATTAGTTCTATGGATATTTTTTCTTATTTTGTGTTTCACACTAGAAATAAACTCAGTTTAGAACTAAAGATCAGTTTAATATCGGAGTGAATTACTCCAGTATTATTCACCTTTATTGACCTAATACAATATGCTAATTAAGCTCAAACATGAATATTAGTTCAACAGATATATTTGCTTTTTTTAAATGATAAATATTGAAATATTTTGTGTTTCACACTAGAAATAAACTCAAGATCAGCAAACGATTCCAGAAGTTCAATGTTAGGGTGAATTACTCCAGTATTATTAACTTTTATTGACCTATTATAATATGCTAATTAAGCTCAAAACATGAATATTAGTTCTATGGATATTTTTGCTTATTTTAAAACGATAAATAAATAAATATTTGGTATACGGTAGAAATAAACTCATGAAGATCAGCAAACGAATCCAGAAGTTTAATATCTGGGTGAATTACTCCCATATTATTAACTTTTACTGACTTATTATAATATGCTAATTAAGCACAAACATGAATATTAATTCAACAGATATATCACTTTTTTTAAATTATGAAAATAAAATATTTTGTGTCAAAACGAAAAAACTTTTGAACACACGCAAACAAATCCAAAAGAAATGGACTTATTATAATGTGCTGAGTAAGCCCAAACATAAATATTAGTTCAACAAATATATTTAGAGTTTTAGCAAACTGTCCAGTAGTTTATATCTAGATGAGTTAAGAGCAGTAAACATCTGTAATGACGCAGTGTTTATGTGGGTGAGTGGCAGGCTGAGGGGTCAAACACAGGGTGAATCTGGGCTCGTATCTCACGGTGCCACTGCTGTCATCAGAGCACACTGTAAACCAACACTCATATAGATCTGCCTCCCGCTCTCACATCCACTCATACACTTGTTCTTTGCTGACCAGCTGCAAACACACACACACACACACGCACACGCACGCACACACACACACACGGTGCAAATTATACATTGAATATAGGGCCGTGTTCCCCAACCCTGTTCCTGAAGGCACACCAACAGTTTACATTTTCAACCTCTCCCTAATCAAACACACCTGAATCAACTCATCAGAACATTAGAAGAGACTCCAACACCTGAAGTTAATGGGTCAGAAAAGGGAGACATCCAAAATATGTACTGTTGGTGTGCCTCCAGGAACAGGGTTGGGAAACACTGCTATAGGGGAGTGTCAACATTTTCAGTAATAATAGTTTGTGTAATACACGCTTCAGTTAATCAAATGTATGTATTTATTTAAATGACATCTCATTTATTAATAAAACGTATTTAGGTTGTCTGTGTTTTGAAGGATATTAAATGTATATTCGGACATACAGTAACCTCTGATTAGTTATTTCAGAGGTTAAAAGTCGAATTATAAAAACTATGCCTCCAATTTGACTTTACTATATGAAGATACAAACACTTAAGATGTCTGTCAGTTCTACAAATTCAGACTGATTTTTTGGCGCGATCATGCATTCACAATGGTATGAACCATCATAGGGGTGGACAAATATATGTTTACATTATCTATTACTTTAATTATTAAAGGTGCAGTATGCAAGTTTGACACCCAGTGGGTGAACTAGGTATTGCATTCCGGGGAAAAAAACACATGCAAGCGCAGGTTGCCAGATTGAGGACCAAAAACACTTACATACAAACACATAAACATATATATATATATATATACAGTGCTCAGCATACACCCCACACAAATCTGTCATATAAATTAGTATTTTCTATAGGAAACTTTACAATATTATATCTGCGCATATACATTAGATTAGTCAGCACTAAAGCCAAATCTAAAGCTTATCAAACTAAATAACTTGCGATAATGGTTCAAAAATTAGTAGCCCACATTTATTTGTTATAGAAAAATATTAAATAACATTTTTAAAAATAGCAAAAATAAAAATAAACAAAAAAATATACACAATCTTGTTGAAATTTTGTAGTTTGTCATTTTATTTTGCATAAATTTAATTGTTTTATCTTTCCATTTCTAAAGATGTTCTGTGACTAAAATACGATTTTAATAAATATATCTGTTTAATAAGTCTGTTTTGTTTAAATGCACCAAAATACATTGGCTATATACTGAGAAATGGATAAAAATATTCATTTTCAAAATGGGGTGTACTCTATTATGCTGGGCATTGTATATACACACACACACACACGCGCACACACACACACACACACACACACACACACACACACACACACACACACACACACACACACACACACACACACACACACACACACACACACACACACACACACACACACACACACAATTGAGTGTTTTGTACTGTAGAGTGAAGCAGCACATAAGACACTGATTATTGTTTTCCTTTTTCAATTTCTTTTTCAGTCTTACTGAAGTGTGATCTGATTTCTGCCATGTTTCACAGGCAAAAACATTTATTTGCTTAAATTCAGCCCATATAAATCATTTACAACCACTTACTTAAATTAAACATTTACACTGTAAAAATGCTGGGTTCCACACAGTTCCTTCATGTTGTCCCAATACAAATCGATTGTTCATTCATTCATTTTCCTTCGGTTTAGTCTCTGATTTATCAGGGGTCGCCACAACAGAATGAATCGCCAACTATTCCAGCATATGTTTTACACAGCGAATGCCCTTCCAGCTACAACCCAGGAGTGGGGAAACACCCATACACTCTCACATTCACACACACACTCATACACTACACCTAATTTAGTTCACTCAATTTACCTATAGCGCATGTCTTTGGACTGTGGGGGAAACAGGAGCACCTGGAGGAAACCCACGCCAACACGGAGAGAACATGCAAACTCCACACAGAAAACTGCAAACTGAACCAGCCGGGACTCAAACCAGCAACCTTCATGCTCTGAGGCGACAGTGCTAACCACTGAGCCACCATGTCACCTTGGTCCAACATGATTTTCTCAAAGTTTAAATACGTTTGTATTTTTATTTTACTTAAACTCAAAGGTCTGATAATATCATGTATGTTTATTGTGTGTTGTATATTTCAAAGATGTATTTGAAGTTTTCCTAAAAGAGCTTTTGTTACATATACAGTTGATTGAGACTGATCTCAGAACTCATTTTAGGACAGTTCTTGCTCACTGAGCAAAGCAACAAACTGCATATTTGCCAACACCCAAAGCATGGCTGCTTCTGCAAGGTGGTAACCTCAAAACTCAAAGCATTAGACGAAAATCTCCTAAATCTTCAAACTAAAGTGAAGATTAAACTAACAAGTCTTTCTATTAACTTTAAACACACAAGATTACTTTTATTGTCAACATTTCCCTCACTTAATTCAACATGCTGGGAACTACAAATCCCCTAACCAGGTAGTTGGACCTACACAGTTCCTTCATGTTGTCCCAACACTAAGCACTTAAATTAACTTAATGAATTATAAATTTAAGTGGACTGAACATAAATAAATTGCCAAAGAAATTACAAGAATCCAGTTGTTTCAGCTCATTTTGAACATCTTAAAATAGTTTTTTTGAGTGTGTGCCAATACTCAAAGGAAGAAAATAATTGCATATATTCTGATTTCGGTTTCATTCTAGCCATTTTAAATGAAGAAATAAGTGATTTCTACACTGTATAAAGAGATTAGTTGACTTTACTTTAAAAAAAAGTCAGTAAATCCATTGCTTTTAAAATTATTTAGTTGATTTTGCCTTTGTGAGTAAACCTTAAGATTAAGTAAATTAAGTCTAGTCAAAAAATAACTCATTGGATGAACTCAATTCAATTGAGGGCAGGATTTCCATCCAATAAATTTGTTTAGCACCAACTAAAAAACTATTTACATAAATAAATGCAATTGAGTATCTAAAAGTATTTATAAAATTTCAAATATTATTTTCATTTATCTTAAACTCAAAAGTCTGATAATATCATGTGTGTCTATTATGTGTGGTACATTTCGAAGTTTTATTTGAAGTTATCCTAAATGAACTAAAAGAGCTTTTGTTCATGAGTTACATATACAGTTGATTGAGACTGATCTCAGAACTCATTTTAGGACAGTTCTTGCTCACTGAGCAAAGCAACAAACTGCAAATTTGCTAATTAAGCTGCAACACCCAAAGCATGGCTGCTTCTGCTAGGTGGTAACCTCAAAACTCAAAGCATTAGATGAAAATCTCCTAAATCTTCAAACTAAAGTGAAGATTAAACTCTAACAAGTCTTTCTATTAACTTTAAACACACAAGATTACTTTTATTGTCAACATTTCCCTCTCTTAATTCAACATGCTGGGAACTACAAATCCCCTAACCAGGTAGTTGGACCTACACATTTCCTTTATGTTGTCCAACACAAAACATTTAAGTTAACTTAGTGGTTAACAAATTTAAGTGGACTGAACATAAAACAAATAAATTGGCCAGAAATGACAAGAATCCAATTGTTTCAGCTCATTTTGAACAGGTAGTTTGAAGAAGCAGCAGTAATCATTTTGTTTGAGTGAACTAGTGCTACTAAATACTAATTTCTGTTCCCAATTCACCTGGCAGTGTCTTGCTTACAGTTTTGTCTGTTTATCTGATTGAAGGCGAAAGAAAAGAGCCCGCAGAAGTGAACTGTCGAGGGAACGGCACACGGACAGCGGTGAATTAGAGGGAGAAAGAGCCCAGAGCGAGAGGAGGGACAGCGGCGAACAGCTTTTGTGTGCTTTTTGTAAAGCTCAAATTGTCTCCTTCTCTGGGAAAGTGGAAACTCAACACCCCCCGCAGGAGGTCTGGTTACCTGGTGAGAGTGGAAGAAAGGAAGAAAAACACAACGCTGGAGCGAGGGAGGAGCGCAGAGGTGCCGAGAGAGAGAAACGGGAGAACAGGGAAGAGGAAGACAGGATGAATTGTTAACATAAAAGACAGGATCACTGCGGTATGAATGAGTGATTTAGTTCGGAAGAGAGGAAGAGCTTTGAATACTGACATTAGAATTGATAATAATGCAATGTTTAACCAATGTCGAATTCACAATTTTCTTTTTCAAATATTTTCCAAATGATGTTTAACAGAGCAAAGAATTTTTCACAGTATTACTATAATATTTTTTCTTCTGGAGAAAGTCTTGTTAGTTTAATTTCAGCTAGAATAAAAGCAGTTTCACATTTTTTAAAAGTATTTATGGTCATTATTATTATTATTAGCCCCCTAAATAAATATTTTTTAGATTGTCCACAGAACAAACCATGACTTGCCTAATTTCTTTAACCTAATTAACCTAATAAAGCTTTTAAAATGGCACCTATGATGCAAATCTTTTGTAAGCTGTTTAGACAGAACTGTGTGCAGACAAAAGACAATGAGTTTTTTTGAAATTTGTTTGACATTTTCTGACGTTTTAGGATCCAAATCCTTCCCATTTTGAGGCTGACCGCAACGTGATGTAGGAGTGCGGTTTCCCCACCCACTGAATTGATCGACAGCCGTGTATTAACATGTCTCCATAGTAACACGTATAATCATATCAACAAGACAGGACATGCGCAAAGCAACCGGGAACAAAAGATCTGTTCAGCGCTCTGTGATCATCAATCATCATCAAATGTGATCCAGAATGAGTTTTACAAATTTAGCACGTTTCTAAAACAGTGTATGTGTCACATGTTGCAGTGCCCTCTTTTGGACACTTGAGGGCACTAGCTTGTTTTGTAGTTTAACTTCGTTTCCTACAATCCTTTGCACTTCTGATTGTATTCTGTTTCAGCTGTTTCTTGTTTGTTAATTCAGCTCTGTCTTTATAAACCCATTTGTCTTGTGTTTTAGTTGCCTTAGGATTCTGTTAGCCCCTCATGCCTGGTATGTTTGTTTGGTTATCTAGTTTTGTACTTGCTTATTCTTGGATTCTTGTTTGTTTGTTTTTTGTTAACATTCCTACCCTGTTTTTGTAGTCGCCTATTTTGGGATTTTTTTTGTTAGTTCTTTTGTCTGGTCTCAGTTTTAGATTTTTGTATCTTGTTTGTAGTTACTGTGCAAGATTAGCAACGCTTTTGTTTTTGTCAAAATAAATTGCTGCACTTTTTGTGTTTTGTGACTCCACCACGTGACAGTAAGTTTGTAATGAATTACAGTGATTTTACCGTCTTCATCACCACAGCTGCATGTCAGTACAATTATAAAAGAAGACGATTCAATCCCAGTTTGTATGCGTTAAATCAGGTTTATTTTTGACAATAGCATAACGGACATCCATACAGAAGTGGATAGTAACGTCCTGTCTGATTTGCCGTGCAAAAACAGTGCAAAGTTAAACATGCGCACTGTGTGTGTCCCCACTGTGTGTGTGAACTGTAATGACATTGTGTGTGACTTGTTGTAAAAAGATTAACAAATACATCAAATAATCATTGGTAAAGTTCTTACTGTAGTATTTCTCACAAACGTTATGTGAGATCTGCTTCCTTCATGTGTCACTGTGCTGTTTATCTGACGCAGCCGGAGACGACGACACTCTGACAGGCACGTGAGAACAGTGGGCGGGGAGAACCAGCACTAAAGGCACAAGCAACAAAAACAGCTACACTGAGTTCAGAGCTGAAAATTCCACTATCCAGAAAGGTCTGATGGGTGTTTTGAGCTGAAACTTTACAGACACATTCTGGAGATACAAAGTCCTCATATTAAATCTGGAAAAAGGGGTAAAATAGGTGCCCTTTAAATGTCACTTTAAGCTGTATTCTAGTGTCTTGAAAGATATCTAGTCAAATATTATTTACTGTCATCATGACAAAGATAAAATAAATCAGTTATTAGAGATGAGTTATTAAAACTATTATGATTAGAAATGTGTTGAAAAAAATCTTCTCTCCATTAAACAGAAATTGGGAGGTAAACTATACAGGGGGCTAATAATTTTGAAGAGCATGTTGCTTCATAAATATAATAATAATACAATTTATTTGTAATGCGCTATTCTTAAATCAAAAACGCTACAATTGAGGATATTAAACACATAAAACAATAATTATAACAGATAAAAATTACAATAAAACGTCAATTTAAACAATAAACCATCCACTTTACATACTGAGAAAATATGCTAAATGCAAGCAAAGTTTCTATTTTATATAGAAAACTTGAAATGCAACTGAAACGCTACTTTAAAGCCATGTAGACAGAAGTGTAGTTCAATATTCAAAATAACTTGGTTTGCATTTCTATCTTAGTGTACTGCATTTGATACTATTGATCAGAACATTCTCCTTGATAGGCTTGAAAATGATGTTGGTATTACTGTAACTGCACTGGCTTGATTAAGGTTTTATCTATCTGAACGTTAATTGAAGAGGAGTCATACTGATCAAAAATACACTGTGGGGTACCACAAGACTCAGTTCTTGGTCCCTTACTATTTACATTATGCTACTGCTAGGCCACATCGTGAAATATCTATAATTATATGTAATATGCATTTTAGAAGTCTACTAATAGCCTTATATAAAGATTTATCAAAATTCCCTGTCACTTTGACCATATAAACCTGTACCAGACTAAATTAAATTGAGGTTTTCGGTAGTTTCATTTATTCATATTCTCACTATATCATATAAAACACTATAAAATCCTGACTTGATTCTCAACTGAAAACCTACGCAGAGTATTTTTCCCTAAGAAAACTGTGGTATTTAACCTAGGAACTCCTCTTGTATCTGTCATGCTTTACATTGGGCTAATGCATACTTAAAAACACTTGTAAAGTACACTTAGATTGATATCTGAATTAATTACCAGGTGTTTTGAGAATGTTGTGAATTAGTGGATGCACGGAGTTGAATGGATCCTCCACTCCTCTCGCGCCCTCTTTTGACCACATGAAGAACTGCACTATATTCACTTACATTTATGGGTCGAAGACAGGAAAGCTTGTGTAATGTAATGTTTGTATAAATAAAATGTCCAAATATGAGTGAAAATATCTTCCAAACTGTAAAACCTTCATTCAGCGTAATGGTCTGACTTTGACTTTTGTAGTTTGATTTTGGCTATATACTTATATAAGAGTTACTGCGTAAAATAAAATGTCACGACTTGATTTGGCTTTGACTATTTCATTTTTAATAAGTCTTACTGTGTAAAATAAAATAAAGTAAAATAATATATCCAAGGGCAGCATGGTGGCGCAGTGGGCAGCATAATCGGCTCACTGCAAGAAGGTTGCTGGTTTGAGTCCCGGCTGGGTCAGTTTCTGTGTGGAGTTTGCATGTTCTTGGTGTGTTTCTCCTCCGGGTGCTCCGGTTTCCCCCACAAGTCCAAACACATGCACTGTAGGTGAATTGGGTAAGCTAAATTGTCCGTAGTGTATGTGTGATTGAATGTGCATGGATGTTTCCCAGTGATGGGTTGCATCCGCTGTGTAAAACATATGCTGGATAAGTTGGCGGTACATTCTGCTGTGCTGACCCCAGATTAATAAAGGGACTAAGACGAAAAGAAAACGAATGAAGGAATGAATATAATAAAATAAAATATGACTTTGATTTGGCTTTGGTTACATCCTTAACTAAGCCTTACTGTGTAAAGAATAAAATAAAATAAGCATACATGTTTATAGTTCAAAGACGGTCTGCATCAAATTAAATTAAACTCATTTTTATATACACAGGTAACATGTTAAATGCAACTTTGTACTTTAATATTTTTAAATACATTTTACATATTGTTTGCGTAAATAAATTGTCGATCAATGTTCCCCATTGTAATTTAGTGTAATGGTCACCACTTTGATTTGGCTTTGGCTATTGCATCCTTAAAAAAAGTTACTGTGTAAAATGAAATAAAATAAAATAAAAGTCATGACCTTGATTAGGCTTTGACTAATACATCCTTTAATAAGACTTACTGTGTAAAATAAGAAAATTTTAATAAAAAATTAAATAAAAGAAGAAAAATAAATAAATTAAAATAAAATATTAAAAAATATATAAAATAAATAAAATAAAATATAATGTAATACAATATAAAATATAAAATAAAATCAAAAATTAAATTAAATAAAAAGTAAAAATAAATAAAATAAAATAAGTCACGACTTATATTACATCCTTTAATAGGACTTACTGTGTAAAACAAAACAAAACAAAAACAAAACAAAACAAAACTGCGCTGACAAAACCTAGTGACAGATAAAGATTAAAATTAATAATTAATTAATCTGACATTAATTAACTCAAATTAGTCTTACTCTAAATATGCCTCAAATGATTTTAGTATATAAACTAGTTGCAATGAATGACATTTTATTGCCTTCTTTAAATCCTGGAGTAAAAATGTATAAAAACCTCTTTATTTGTTTGTTTGTTCGTATACTTTATTGTCTCTCGAGGGGAAATTTTCTGTGGACTCACACAGCACATCAGCAGGTTCTAACATAATAACAATTAAAAATAAGTCAACATGCAAAGGAATTATATGCACTATCGATCAGTGTTCAACAGTCTGATTGACACTGCAATAAAAGAGTTCTTCAGTCTGTTCAGCTTCCAGTGGAAAGTTCTGTATCTTCTACCAGAAGGTAAAAGATCGTAAAATGGAAAGAGTACATGAGATGGGTTACTTAAAATTCTTTTCGCTTCATTCAGAGTGCATTGCTCGTAGAGTGTTTGTATACTAGTAAAAGTTTCAGATCCTTTTAGTCTTGTAGCAATTCTGATAATATTGAAAATGTTTGATTTCAGATTTACAGAAAGATTGCCATACCATGTAGATAGACCATACCTGATAACACTTTCAAATACAGCTTGATAAAATAAGTACATGATTTTCTTATCAACACCATAAAACCATAACCTTCGTAGAAAATACAGTCTTTGGTGAAGCTTTTCACAGATCCAGTTTACGTGAGTGTCCCATGTTAGAGACCCGTCTATGTAAATTCCCAAATACTTGTATGACTGTAGCTGAGTGATTTCTTGATTATGTACAAACACTGGTAAATGCTCGAGAACACACTTGGTGACTTGGTGAATAAACACACTTTATTTATATGTATAATAACTTTAAGACTACAACCATTTAAGCAGAAAACTAGGCATACTGTCTAACTTGTTGCCCTAATAAATAATATCTTTTTTTATTAATAAATCCATAAAAAATGAGCACACAATAAGATCAACGAGGGCAACGAGATCTGCAAAAAATGATAGTTAACAGAAAACAAATGCCTGGCCATGGATCAAACAGCTCCACCCTTTAGACCTTTGTTAGGATGTCATAAAACAATGGAACAAACAAATAATGTCGGCTATCAGTTCATGATCATTTTGGGTGTGTTGTGCAGGTAATACGAGCAGGGCTAGGAAACCAAACCTACTGCTATTTCTACATTATTCTCTGCTACTATCCAACAAGCAAAGTCTTCAGCCATTATACTGACATGAAATATGAAACTAGCCAAAGGTCAAATATGTAAAGAGGTTTTTAAGCTAAGTATCTTCTGTCAACAACTGCTCAACGAATGTTTGTAGAATAAATGAGGAATGAATGAAAATGCATCAAAAAGAAATTTGTTTTATTAATAAAAGGCATATAAACTTTATATACTTTAAGTATATCAGAGTGTCGTTGAGTGCTGAACATATATTACAAAAAATGAAAATAAATCCTAGATATATTAGGATTGAAAATAAATAAATACAAAAGTTAAATAAATAAATAAATAAATAGAAAGAAAAATTTATTTAGAAATGAATACAAAAAAAATGTAAAAAGTAATGATATATTTAATGATTATATTTATTAATAATAAGAATTATTATTGAGTGTTGATCATGTTTTACAAAATGAAATAAATGTCAGATTTACATTAGGAAAAAAAATAAATACATACAAAAAGTTATAATAAATAAAGAGAAAGTAAAAAATTTAAAATGAATACAAAAAAGTAAAGATAATTCTATTTAATAATTATATATATTTATTATATATTTATTAAAATAAGAATATAAACTTTATATACTTTAAGTATATTCAATTTTCATTGAATGTTGATCATATTTTCAAAAAGAGATTAAATTATTAATAAAATTACATAAATACATTAGATAACAAAATAAATACAATAGGAAACCAAATAAATGAATACAAAAAGTTTAAATAAATATATAGAAATTAAAAAATACATGTAAAAATGAATACAAAAATATTAAATAAAAATAATTATATTGAGTTACATATTTTACATATGTGTGTGTGTGTGTGTGTGTGTGTGTGTGTGTGTATGTATGTATGTATGTATGTATGTATGTATATATATATATATATATATATATATATATATATATATATATATATATATATATATATGTGTGTATGTATGTATGTATGTATGTATGTATGTATGTATGTATGTATGTATGTATGTATGTATGTATGTATGTATGTATATATATATATATATATATATATATATATATATATATATATATATATATATATATATATATATATACATATACATATACATACACACATATACATATGTATATACATATATTCAAACATACATACATATACATATATACACACATATATATATATATATATATATATATATATATATATATATATATATATATATATATATATATATGTACATGTACATATTATTATGTACATATATACATAATAATATATATATATTATTAAAAATACCATATATATTAATAATAATTATTAATAATAATAAGAATATAAACTTTATATACTTTAAGTATACACATTCTCCTTGTATATAGTGTTGATCATATTTTGCAAAAAAAAAAATAATAATAATTATTAACGATAATTATTACCGAAAATAAAATAAAATGTCAGATACACATTAGGAAAGAAAATAAATAAATACAAAAAGGTTAAATAAAATAAACAAATAAATAGTAAGAAAAATAAATGTAAAAATGAATAAAAAATATATAATTATAATTTTTTTATTTATTTTTATTTAATAATAAGAATATAAACTTTATATACTTTCAGTATAGAAAATTTTCAATGAGTGTTGGTTGATCATTTTTTACAAAAAAAAAGTTTAAAAATAAATTAATTAATAGAAAGGAAGAAAAATAAAAAATGAATACAAAACAATAAAACTGCAAATTATATATATATATATATAAATAGTATTTATTAATAATAAGAATATAAACTTTCTATACTTCAAGTATATACAATTTTATTTAGTGTTAAAAAAAAAAAAAAATATATATATATATATATATATCATTTAATTTAATACTTGACATTTCTTTGTAAAATTTACTAGAAATTTCTGATTGAAAGATGTTTTTTCAACAAATGTGGAATTTAAAACCTGAACAAGCTGAGGTGTTTTCTTCACAATATACTCGAAAATCCAGTTTCATTCACAAATTCAGTTTAATTCATACACTCTTTTTCTTTCGGCTTAGTCTCTTATTTATCAGGGGTTGCCACAGCACAATAAACTGCCAACTATTCCAGCGCGTTTTACGTAGCGGACGTCCTTCAAGCTGCAACCCAGTACAGGGAAACACCCATACACTCTCACATTCACACACACGCACTCATACACTACAGCCAATTTTGTTTTACCCAATTCACCTATAGCGCATGTGTTTGGATTGTGGAGGAAACCGGAGCACCAGGAGGAAACCCACACAAACACAGGAAGAACATGCAAACTCCACAGAGAAATGACCCAGCCGGGACTCGAACCAGTGACCTTCTTGCTGTGAGGCAACAGTGCTAACCACTGAGCCACCCCACATTCAAATTAACTTTACATTTTCAATCAATCAATAAATTACATGATAAAAAACATCAATACAATTTTTTAAAAGCTTTCAAATATGTTAAGCGTCATGATGTGAGTAAATACACAAGAGTATATACATGATATTTTAGGCCAGAATTACAAACGCAGCAGCAACGACTTCCCTCCAGATGTCAGCAAACATGCAAAAGAAAAGATGATAAGAAACTTCCATGACCTCTTTTCACCCCTGACATGCAATTACTGCTGAAATGCAAAGTGGCTTTTTTCACAGTTGGGAGTCACGTTCGCTTTCTATGGCTTAGCAATAATGATAAGGATGTCATATTAATAACCCTTTTGACAGGAAGCTCAATCAATTTGATGAGTCACATACAACATCAATAGCACTCACTATCTGAAACTTAATCTATAGAAGGTGTAAAAAAGAAAATATAAAGTACAGCTGAAGTCAGAATCATTCGCCCTCCTGTAATTTTTCAAACATTTCCCGATGATGTTTAACAGAGCAAGGAATTTTTCACAGTATTTCCAATAATATTTTTTCTTCTGGAGAAAGTCTTTTTCATTTCAGCTACATTAAAAGCAGATTTTAATTAGCTTTTAAATCCTTTTGAGGTCAACGTTATTAGCCCCCTTAAGCTATATTTTTAAGCAAGAAGGTCGCTGGTTCAAGTCCCGGCTGGGTCAGTTGGCGTTTCTGTGTGGAGTTTGCATGTTCTCCCCGTGTTGGCGTAGGCTTCCTCCAGGTGCTCCAGTTTCCCCCACAGTCCAAACACATACGCTATAGGTGAATTGGGTAAGCTAAATTGTCCGTAGTGTATGTGTGTGAATGAGAGTGTTTGGGTGTTTCCCAGTGATGGGTTGCAGCTGGTAGAGCATATTCTATATAATGAATATGCTGTGGTGACCCTGATTAATAAAGGGACTAAGATGAAAAGAAAATGACTGAATAAAATATGATGCGTTCTTTGGTACAGTGTACTTGCTTTGTGATCATATTATATTGTCATTCTGGCATTATATAATTAGAGTAAAGTAAGTCTTAATAAAGTAGTCTTAATAAAGTAGTCTTACAATGATAATATTATCGTTTATCGAGATATATTTTGGTGCAATATATAGTACAACAAAAAATAGATATCGTGACATGCCTAGTCATCAGTGTGTGAATGTTTAGTATGCTATTGTATTGTAAACATACATTCATATTAGACATAAAAACATATAATGAGCTGTCCAATCAGCTCCAAATAGTCCAAATAGCTTCAAGATAAGATGGAAAACAATAACCATGTAGCTAGAAAAGGAATGTTGACTGACAAAGCACTGTCTTAAATGTTATAATCATCAAATTAAGCTCTTGTGTTAAGAATTATGAGTGGGTAGATATTAGTAAAACAAAAATCCACTGTAAATTTATGAGATTTACAGTAGATTAAGGTAAAGTTGGTTTTATATTCGCACATTCGTTCATTTTAACAGCTAATTTGAATATTCTGTCTGAAATCACATGTAATTATGACTTCAAAACAACATTAGCACTATTAAATTGACTGTGAACAATGTTGTACTTTAATAGTCACTGGCTGCTAATATGATTTCCCTATTTAGAATTTGCAAAGAATACTTTTCTGAATTTATATTATTAAGGAGAAAGTCAGAATGTGTAAATATAAATCCAACTTTACCCCAATTGCTACTTTGAATATTCAGTCAGAAATGGCATGAAAGTATGACTTCAAAACAACATTAGCACTATTTAATTGACTGTGAACAATGTTGTACTTTGATAGTACTCAGCTGCTATTATTTGCCTGCTTAGAATTATTTTCTGAAAATATAATAATAAGGAGAAGGACAGAATGTGTGAATATAAAGCTAACTTTACCTCAGTGAGATTTAGGCGGTTTCCAATTTTCCTCTGAGGAATTTGTTTGTCTAATCAGGCAGAAAAGATAAACTGATGTCAGAACACAGGTCTGTGGCGGGAAAACTTTGCAGCCCTCAAAAGGCTTTTGAATAAACTCCAACCTAAGTGTGGACACCAACTGTTGTCAAGCCAACGCGTTTTTATTCAACAGTTATAATAGAACATGTACCTATATTTTTGTGCCTCCCGTGTTTTCTACACACCCCTGGCTTTCTTCTTTCATTCAGCTCGACAGGTTTTTCTGGTTGAAGGCTGAGCACTTTTTTACAAGAGGAGCGGCCACGCGCAACACCTCGAGACCGCAGCTGACAGGAAAAAAATCGCCATTCCACGCTTACCTCATGAATATTAATCACGCAACATGACGTATGCAAATCAGTCTACGTTTATTGGCTAAACACGGAAGAAGTTATCGAATAAGCAAACAAAACTCTGTCAGAGACTTTCAATATGAATATTTATTAGCTTGCGCGAGGAACGTAACTGAATATTCATGAGGTGAGCAGTCGTCCTAGTAGGAATCCGCGGCTCCGCCCTCTTTCCTTAAAGTTTGAACTCACCTACAACCCGACAGGACACAAACAGACGTGTATTTGAGTTTTGGACCTACATGTACAATCTTATGGAGTAATTCTACCTCTGTACAGGTAAACACGCATTGTTTGAGTTGATGCTGTTGTGTTTAATATGCTAATGATTCATGCCGCCTCTAATATAGATAAACAGTATGCTATTTGTTTATTATAATAATTATTATGGATGTTTAGTACAACATAAACTGCAAAAAATTGTGTGTGTTTTCTTTTTAACGCTGGACATTATACAGGGTTCAAAGACAGACGGTTCATTGTAAAAGGCACTTATTCATAAGTTACTTATTACCAACAGGTGCAGATTACTGCTCTTGTTTTATGATCTTTTCTGTTTTTTATATATGTAAAACTCTTATTAATAAGTCAGAAACGTCGTGTAATGCTTAACATCTCTAGCTTTTTAAAAATGATAATTGAATATATGAATATTAAAATCTATATGAATCTATAAAATATTAAATAAAAACATTTCAGTGTGAATTTTATTAATTATTTAAATAAACACACAGTTTTAAGTAATGTCTTAATTAAAAGGTTCTTCAAAGGTCTGCCTGTTTGTTTAGCATCTATATTTAAGGCTTGACAGAAATGTAAGTACTTAAATAACATTTCTCGTGACTGATGCACAAAAGCAGATTATATTGCTCCTCTAGAGTCATGCACTTGCCATAAGAATGTAATGCATTAAGCTCGGCATGCAAATCTGTGCATAATATTTTGCATATGTTCCTGGGGAATGTAAACTGTGCCTACTTGCATCAAACATGACCATAACAGGACTTTTATTTTATTAAAATGATCTGAATGAATCTCTGTAAGGGGTGAAAGATGGTATGCGTTAATAAAAAATGTCTTTTTATTTGAATTTTCTCAATAGATATCCTTTTTTATATAAAGCTGCTTTGGTGGCAACTGTAGTAAACACTGATAAGGAATTGTCTGATAACCTTGTTTACCTTTGACTCGCCATTAGTATTACGCTATATTTTGAGTTTGACATATTTTGTACATCTGATCTAATAATACTGGCTTGTAGCTGGACCGGTTTGTTCAACGAAGACAGATTTATGCCAAGCTTGAGTATGAGTGTGATCATTTTTTAACCTGCGGATAATGTTTCAGTGTTTTTGCTTGAAGGACTTTTTTGGTCAGATGGAAGTCTTATATTGCATATGTTTTGAGAAGGGATTTGGTCCTAAATGCTTAAAAGAAGCCTGTCTGTAATCACTTGTTTTGCACCGTGATAAGAGAATGAATGTAAGCGACCATTTTGAAATGTCAACATTTGGATTTCTTCAGTTCATTTCAAGCTAAAATATACATAAATGAACCGTTTTTTGTGATTTATTGGATTTTTTCATTTATTTATGCTTTTGAATTGCATTATTGGACCTTGATCTTTCCTCCAACAACATGTAATGTTGTTTAGTCTGAAAAAAGTGATTTTTATTGACATTTTTACTAGGTTGAAGTTATATATTATCTCAATTTACAGTACAAAAAAAGGTAATGAACTATACCTATCGTTTTGGTTAGTTTACAGACGTAATACTTTGGATTATATTATATAATTTTTTTATGCAATACATTGTTTCATACTACTAAAATGTCATTAAAAGTCACAGCAGAGTAAAACTTTCAACTTTAAAAGTCGACAGAGCAGAGATAATTATTTATTAACGTTAAATAAACTGAAAAAACCTGTAAAATGCGGAAATAAAAAAACAAAACAGATTTTTTTACAGTGTAACTTGAGATTATTTTGCTGTAAATGACATTAATTTCAACAATTCAAAGTAATTTTTTCCATTGTTGACCCAATACCATAGTCAAAAAGTGTTAGAATTATTAGTATTTGGTTATTGATTGTGGGTCATGCAGGGTGTGTATAAATAGCTTGCAGAGGAACGTCTAGTCGTTTCATGTTTGAGTAGCTCTAGTTAGATGGAAAAACTTAAAAATCTAGCCTAACCAGAGTAACACGACCTCAGAGAGCTAAACCATCTGGATTGGCCTGGACTGCAGTGTGTTGATTTCATGTTCTCAAGTATTCATTCATTTGTTCTGTCAATTTGCTCGAACATGCTTGTTATAGCATGCATAACATATCTAGCGAAAGAAATACACAACATTTACACCAACCTGATTTCACCAAGTTGGAAATGTTCCTGGATTAACATCTATGTTGCTCCTGGAACAATATTCCAATTAGCCAATCAGAATTAAGGGATAAGTTTGCTGTTACTGTTATGTTAAGTTTAGGCTTACGGTTAGGTTTATGCACTTCTACATGATTGTTATCCGACTATTATTCCCCTCTAATTTTGGGAATAATTTACAGTTATGATTGGGTTTAGGGGTATAGGGAATAGGTATGATCTACATACAATGTAGATGGTAATCCAATATCGCATTGTACTTTGAAAAATTATGAAGTGGCAACATTCATCTTTTGCTTTTTTGGAATATTTATCATTGTATAAATCTTAATTACCTAATTGTTTTTGCTGCAAAATGTATTATAGTTATCTATAACATTTTTGCTATTTAGGATTTTTTTTTTAAACCTTTTTTTCTTTTAATAGTAAGATCAATAAGATTTATTTTCTCAGAAAATATATTAATAATATGTGGATTTCCCCCACAGTCCAAACACATGTGCTTTAGGTGAATTGAATAAACAAAATTGTCTGTAGTGTACGAGTGTGTGTGAATGTGAGTGTATGGATGTTTCCCAGTACTAGGTTGCAACTGGAAGGGCATCCAATGTGTAAAACATATGCTGGAATAGTTGGCAGTTCATTCCGCTGTGGCGATCCCTGATGAATAAAGGGACTAAGCTTAAGGAAAATTAATGATAATAATATAAAATACTTAATTTAGATGCTTTTGTGAAGCATTTATTTACTTGAGATAAGCACTTTGTTATAAAAATACTTTGTTATGTGCAACAAAAGGTAAAAATTATTTGATTGCTCAATTTTTTTTTCATTACTTACACTCAAAAAAAGACTTGCTGCTTGTTCAATCTACTTATGGTAAATGAATTGAAGCAACACAATTATTAAGTATTTTGGAAGGGAAAACTTAATTGTTTGATGTTCAACCCACTTAAATTTGTGTAAATTAATAAAAACAAGTAAAAGTGTACTTTTAAAAACAAATACACTGTAAACAATGCAGAAAACTTAATTACAAAAACATATGCTGGAATAGTTGTTGGTTCATTCCGCTGGGGCGAATAGAGACAAAGTTAGAGGAAAATGAATGAATGATAATATAAATATATTAAACATTAAAATTATGATGCTTTTCAGAAGAATTTATTTACTTGAGATAAGATTTTTTTCTATAATGTTATGTGCAACAAAATGTAAAATTAATTAGATTACTTAACTTTTTTAGATTACTTGCATTTAAAAAATTACTTGAACATTAATTGAAACAACACAGTTATTACATTTGGGGGGGGGGGGGGGGTTAGTTGTTTAATGTTCAACCCACTTAAATTTGTAAAAACATATAAGTAACTTAGCAACAATTAAGTCATGGGTCTCAAACTCAGTTCCTGGAGGACCGCAGCACTACACAGTTTTGCTCCAACCCTAAACAATCAAGCTGATGCAGCTAATCAAGGTGTTCGAGACTCTTTTGAATAACTGGCTTTGAATAACAGTGGCTAGCACTGTCGCCTCACAGCTAGAAGGTCACTGGTACAAGTCCCAGCTGGGCCAGTTGGCATTTCTGTGTGGAGTTTGCATGTTCTCTCCATGTTGGCATGGGTTTCCTCCGGGTGCTTATGTTTGCCCCACTGTCCAAACACATGCGCTAAATGTGAATTAAATAAACTAAATTGGCAGTAGTGTATGTGTGTGTGTGAATGAGTGTGTATGGGTGTTTCCCAATATTGGGTTGCAACTAGAAGGGCATCCGCTGCGTAAAACACATGCTGGAATAGTTGTTGGTTCATTCCGCTGTTTGCTAATAATATTGACTTTAAGAAATATAATTACTTAAGAATCTAAATCTGCTCTTATTATAGACAAACCAATAAGATTCCAATAAATTCTCCAGAAAAAACAGATCAGAAATTATGTGAAAACTATAATATATTAATAATATTAAATATATACATTGATGGTGCCTCTGAAATCTGATCCAACACCTCATTTTAATGCCCCCCCTCACCCTCCTCCCCGCTCTTTACTTTCTTTCGTGACTTGCCCCCCCATCATCCTCTTCCCCCTCACCTGTCTTCCTCTTCACTTTCATCCGGTACACCCAGACATCACCACCCCTCCCCGATCTTCTCTTAGAATTGTGTTCTTTTTGCTCATTTTAAATAAATAATTCAAACAGGCAGCAAAATGTGGCACAGTGGCTCAATGGTTAGCACTGTCGCCTTACAGCAAGAAGGTCACTGGTTCAGGTCCGTGCTGGTTCAGTTGGCATTTCTGTGTGGAGTTTGCATGTTCTCCCCGTGTTGGCGTGGGTTTCCTCTGGGTGCTCCGGTTTCCCCGACAGTCCAAACACAAGCGCTATGTGAATTGATAAACTAAATTGGTCATAGTGTATGAGTGTGTGGATGTGATCGTGTTTCCCAGTACTGGGTTGCAGCTGGAAGGGCATCCGCTGCGTAAAAGCGTATGCTGGAATAGTTGGTGGTTCATTACGCTTTGGTGACCCCAGATTAATAAAGGGACTAAGCCGAAAAGACGAATAAATGAATGAATGAATGAAATTGGCCGTAGTGTATGAGTGAGTGTGTGGATGTGATAGTGTATGGGTGTTTCCCAGTACTGGGTTGCTGCCGGAAGGCCATCCGCTGTGTAAAACATATGATGGAATAGTTGGCGGTTCATTCCACCATGTCAACCGCTGATTAATATGGTAATAACCTGAAGGAAAATCACTGAATAAATGAACAAGCAGCAAACATATTTATTTTTTGCATGTACAACTCCTTCATGTTGTCCCAACACAAATCGATTAAGTTAACTTCATAGATTTTTTAAATAAATTTAAGTGGATTAAACATTAAACAATTGAGTTGTTCCCCAAAAAAATCTCAAAAATTGTATTCTTTCAGCTCATTTTAAATAAGGCATTTGAACAAGCAGCAGAAACATCTATATTTTTAAGCGTACAGTTTGTTCAAACAGGTTTGCGTGTTTACAGTAACATCCTAAAGACATCTGTTAATGCCACTGAAATCCCGCTGGTGTGTTTCTCCTGCAGGTGCAGTGTGTTGCCATGGCTGCAGTGGTGAAGGCGACCACCAGGGAAATGACCCAGTCGCTCATTAACCCAGATGATGCTTCATCTCCATCCTCTGCGCTCCCAGAAGACTCCCCAAAGCCATCGCTGGGCCCAAAACCACACCTCATGCCCAAACCATTCACCCTGCAAAGAAACCCCACCGTCCGCTCAATCCGAGCCCCGAAAACCAATTTCACCAAACGCCTCCAGCGAGCCACGTCTTCGGAAACGCTTCTGGATTACACCGAGCCTAAAGAAATCACACCAGACTCAAACGGCACAGTAAACGGGTCAGCTTCTACACCACAAAAAACTGACTTAAAAGATAAACTAGAAAGCTCTGAGAGCAAAAAAGCAGATAAAGATGTGCAGGAAGTTCAACTTAGAAGCAGAGCAAAATCATTGAGCTCTCAAGATGTGACGTTAAACAAACAGAAAACGCACGATGGCGAGTCTGAAACGGATGTTAAAGGGTCTCAAAGATGCTGGCCGGCCCGAAATCGTCTCTCTGTCCATCTGACGTCCAAATTCGAGTCACCTGAGACTGCTATAAAAAAAGATGCCGAAATCAACAAGGCACCACTTTCTCCACCTGCAGGGTTAGAGTCCAAACCTGCAGTGGATAAAAACGAATTGTTAGATGAGGAGATGAGCGGAGGCAGCATTAAACGAAGGATCAGCCTCCTGTTTGACCGCTCGGCAGCGTCTCAGCGCCGGGACGCCGTCAACAGAAGAGACGTCACTCCTGCTGAAATATCTGTTGACGTTAAACAAAGAATCCAGAATCTGAGCTTGGACTCACCAAGGACGCGCTTGCCATCCTCTGGAGCTCCTAAAAGGTTAGTGAACCCGCATGATCTGTTCTTCTCACTTAAGAAGGTAACATAATATTTGTAATCAAAATAAAGTGTGTTCAAGTAGGGCTCATTTGAGAGAACTGTCATTGATCTCGTTCATCACTTCATAATATTTATATATACAGTTGAACTATTAGCCCTCCTAAATCCTGTACATTTCTTTTTAACGGAGAGAAGATTTTTTCAACACATTTCTAAACATAATAGTTTTAATAACTCATTTCTAATAACTGATTTTTTTTACCTTTGCCATGATGACAGCAAATAAAATTTACTAGATATTTTACAAGATACTAGTATTCAGTATTACAAGATACTAGAATACACATATACCTTATGTGTAATATACTCTCTCTCTATATATATAGAGAGAGAGAGAGTCCCCTTCACTATACTGGGGCATTAGGACCCACACAGACCGCAGGTTGAGTGCCCCCTACTGGCCTCACTAACACCACTTCCGGCAGCAACCTAGTTTTCCCATGTGGTTTCCCATCCAGGTACTGACCGCGCGCAGCCCTGCTTGGCTTCAGTGGGCGACCATGTGAGAGTTGTAGAGAGCTAGCAGCCGACTACAAATGAGGAGGACTTCTCCCCTCCTCAATCCCTGGGTCTAAATGCACACAGTGGATAGCAGTTCTGCAGGTCTCTTGCCCTGTCTATTCCAACCATTAACCCTGCTGGTAATCTGGAGGATTTTAAACATAGGCGAACACAGCAGCACAGATATACATAATGTGTCTGAATGGTAATGAACTCAACTGATAAAAGACAAAGTCCGCCATTCTTCAATTCTCGTGCAGCTCTCTCGACAAAAATGCTGCAAACCAATAGCTTTGCTGTATCAATCCTGACAGCATCATGGGGAAACACATGCAACAAACCCTGTGAATCATGGAAACAAACACATACGACCCTTCATGAACGGCATATGTGAAGTCCATGGACGTGGTCTCACCAAGTCATTGAGTCTCACAGCTTGGCAGGTCTGCCTTGCCTTCAGAAAGCACGTGCTCTCATGAATAATTAGGTAGCAGGGTCTTCTCATAGGATAAGAAAACTCTGCTATGAATAATAATGAGAAGCTGACGCGTCATCACTTCACTAGCAGATTCGAGATACGTCGAGATACTGGTTTTGATCCCATCCCAATAATGATTTTAAACCCTGAAGATGAAATTAGCTGTCAAAAGCTCAAAATTAGCTAGTTTTCCCCACAATTAAAGCTAACAGGTGCTAACGTTGTCTTAACTGATGCTCAACACACAAATCTGTTAAAATCTCAAAAAAAGTACTCCAGGGTGTCTGGAACATTTATCTGCAGTCCGGCAGTTTCACTTTCATTCAGGAATCTTTCATTCACGCCCCCGCATGAGGTATTGGATGCACATATGAAGTAAGGACTGATGGAAGAGTGTTGTTTTAATAGAATTTGACGCATAGCATTTCACGGTGTGTCTGTCTGTGGTCCTTCACTGACTCGGTAGATGCAGAGAATAGTGATAAACAGCCGTGTGCGTATGGAATATCTTGTTGCAAAACACAGCGAAAAGTCCTACACAAAGGTAATAGTTTGATTGCAGTGTTCACATGTCTATGCTGCACTTCAATATTGCCACTAAAATCAGCATACTCCACGTCTTAATTGGATTTCTGTTTAGTTCGATTATGACCTTAATCTGATTAAATTAGGGCTTTTCAATTAGTTTGTCATGGGGGGGCAATTCATGAAGAGCATCTCAAATGAGGGGCCGGAGAGATATGACTTGCAATATGAGCATATGTTGTATTTTTGCTCCCTAAGACATGTTGTATTTTTCTACATTGACATGGTAATATGTTGTATTTTGAAAATACATAACATCACTGCATTGTACAATGTATTTCAAAGTGCAACAAAAGCAGTGCATTGCTTAAGTAGGCTTCTTCTACATTTAAAACACATTGTTATGCTATGTTTTAAACTGCATAACAATTATAGATGCAGCAATTCTAGATTTTGGTTGTACTATTATATAGTCTAAAGAATAATCATGGTTTCACGGTTATAACGTCTAATGTAAATTTAAGTTTTATATTAGGGAAGTATTTACATGAACGGTTGTTATCATATCCGTTCATACATACATAATCATTTTAATAATTTGTAATAATTCGTCTTGCATATCTTTTGTTTACACTGCACTGAAAGCCACGCACAACTCTCACCGCTACAGCGTAAGATGTTTTGTACTCGGTGCATCTGGAAGGCGCGAGTGCATCACTCTGCTTGCGCGCGCATATTGGCATAAATTCTAATATTGGAAATAACGAACTTACACGCAGAAAAGACGTGATATGTGAATGACCGGCTGCTATAGTTAATCCAATGTGCGTGCGTATTCACCTTGGTGTAGCTATAAGCTCGGAACTTTAAACTAGCGCACAGGTGGCATAACTTTGTTTAGTTGCAGCAGTTTCATTCCGTGCAACAGAAACACGGGGTTGAGAAGCCTTTAAACACTACAAACTGAACTACACTGTTCCTATTTACTGCGACCTTTTATGTGAAGCTGCTTTGACACAATCTACATTGTATAAGCGCTATACAAATAAAGGTGAATTGAATTGAATTGAAAACTTAAGTATCCAAATGTTTTCGGCTGCTCATGGCACTCGCTTAATGTCAGGTGACTCATGTTCTGTGCAGCCTTTAACTTCAGCTTGTGCTTTATTAAACAGACGCACGCCACTTCATAACTACAGCGGCCGTTTTTAGACTAAATTTGTTTTTGATGTCTTGGTCACAGTATTTGGGGGGCCGGAACAAATTGGGCTAGGTTCGGCTTGCGGGTCGCCAATTGAATAGCCCTGGATTGAATAAATTAAAAATCGTTGTTTACATGGTAGACTCTTAATTAGGATATTGTCTTAATCGTATTAAAATCGGATTATTGGTGTCCATGTAAGCGTACTCACTGTGACTATGTTTACATGGACACCAATAATTTGATTTTAATGCGATTAAGACAATATTCCAATTAAGAGTTATCCATGTAAACAACAATTTTTGATTAATTTAATCATATTAAGGAAATAATTGAACTAAAGAGAAATCGAATTAAGACGTGTGGAGTATGCCGATTTTAGTCGCATTATTGAAGTGCATTACAGACAAGTAAACACCTTGATCGAATTATTACCGTCACGTAGGACTTTTCGCAGCGTTTTGTGATAGGAAAGTCCACACACACACGCAGTTAGTGCAGACCACCTGCATTGTGAAATGCAGAGGGTTTTTTCTTCCATTCAGCATGCAGTATAATATTTAATAATAATAATAATAATAATAATAATAATATATTATTAAAACAACACTTCCAGCAGTTCATACTCATCCAATATCTCATTTGTCATGGAGGGCGAGCATGAAATGTTCATGAATGAAAGTGAAAGTGCCAAACTGCAGTTAAAGTCGACAAATTAATAATGAAACACCCGAAATTACATGAAACTCCGGAGGAAATGTGGATAGCATGGTGACGCAATGACGTTAATCGAATCATGTGCTATAACATGTAAAACGGGATCATGAAAGGAACATTCAAAAAGCAACTCATGTAAACACCTTAATCTTATTATTGTCTTAATTAGATTAAGGCAAATAATTTGATTACTGATGTCCATGTAAACATAGTCACTGACTGAGTTTGGAATCATGGGAGTTGTGGTTTTCATTATCTTACTGAACTCCTGCAGAAATCATGCTGATGAATAAGCTAAAGTACAGCAAACACTTATGATCACTTATTAAGTAAAGATTTATTATTATGGGAGGATGACTCAGAGTAAAGGCTAAAAGCTGTGGAAGTGAAATGAGTGAAATGCTGAAGCAATTGCTGCTGAGAGATGATAGTCAAAATATATAACACCATTCTAGTGGTTTTAAGATATTATAATAAACAGATCTTGCATATTGTGCCTTTTTATAAAACTGTTTCAAAGCAGCTTTACAGAAAATGTTAGTGTTAAAGGTGCTGTATGTAAGTTTCTGACTTTTCTAATGCATAAAAATACCATAATATGTTTGCGAATATTTAAGAAACATGCTAAGTGAACATTTTTGTTTATCTGAAAAACAATGCTGAAGCCAGATATCCTGATTTGAAAATGTGCGTTACGTGTCTGAACGTCTTTGTCTTTGTTTTGGTTTTTTTAACCCGCCCAATGCCTGTTAAGCCAATTATATTTCAGCACCCCGGGTTGCCTTAATAGGAAAATGGCGCATTTCATTCATTCAGTCATGAAGGCTCTCAGAGTGTACGTCCGTGACCGAAATGCGACCTCCGGTGGACAGTAGCAGCCTCCAAAATGAGATGCACAATCAGAGTTCCACATGAGGTTATTAATTAGCAAATAATATAAATATTACTAACGTAAACATTAGGTGAGCAGCTCACATTGTAACCCTGTGTTCTAACAACACCTGACAAGATAAACAATTTGGCTGTTTGCACCAGACGAAACACAACAGAAATTTAAATACAACCAGAAGCACAGAATAATGTTACTACACTGCACTCCCAATGAAATGGTAAGGTTTATAATCTAATTAAAACCTCTTTAACATTGTTCTATGTACATGCTGAATCACTGATATGGATTTAGCTCCATATCAGTTTAATTTTAATTTTAATTTTAAACGGTTTATTTTATTTTCAAGATCTGAGGTGAACTATCTGCTGCTGCTTTCAGTAGTATGGCAATAAATGTCATGTAAAATGGCATTCAAACTTACATTATTAGCATTTAACATTGAAGGTCACCTGAGGTCATCATATTTTATCCTGTTGCTCACCTGTGAGAAATACAAGCTGTTTCTAATATAGAAATTTCAGGTGTTGATTGGGACAACCTCATTTTAGTATGGAGAATTTTTCCTTCTATGGCACGCCGTTACTTTTAGTTGGAAAACGGTTCAAATAAGCCTTTAGTCTCGATAGTCAGGCATACTCACGTCAACCTGCGCATGTGTGGACTTATCAGAGGAGGAGCCTAGTGAAAATGTGTTTTGATCCAGGAGTGCAATACCTAATTCAACCACTGGGTGTCAAACTTACATATTGCACCTTTAACGTTTATAGCATCTTAAAGGAGTGAAGGAGTATTTTTTTTCATCCAAAAATAAAAAAGTCCGTCATGGCAGTTTGTGTTATCCGTTCTGTTGAACTCAAAAGAAGAAATTTTGAAGAATGTTGAAGAACTATTGATTTCCTTAATATTTGTTCTACTTACAATGTATGTCAATGGTTATTGGTTTCCAACATTCTTCAAAATATCTTCTTTCCTGTTCAACAGAACACAAAACTCAAACATGTTTGGGACAAATCAAGGGTAGCGTAGTAAGCCCATAGATTATGATTCATTCATTCAGTTTATTTATGCTTTTGATTTGCATTATAGGACCTTGATCTTCGCTCCAACAAATTTTGATCTTACAAATAAACTCCAGAATTTAACAATGTGATGTTTATTGATATTTATATTAGTTTAAATTTAATATTTTATAGGAAGTAAAATATAATATGGCAAGAACGTTTACTTTTTCCTTTAAATCAGTACATTTGATTTTTATAATACCGTATTTTGTATGATAGCATTATAGTACACACCACTTATGGATATAAATACACAGCAATTTAGTTGCATCTGTTAATATCACACCGATTAATTAAATTGGATTGTGATCAGGGCAAAAATTGTTAAATGAAACATGGAATTTCGTGTCAAAATAGGCGGCATGTTTTTAAACATGTTTCTCTAGTACTTTTTTTATGACAGGAAATATATAACATCTGATGTTTGCATTCCAGACCATTATGATGCCCGTCATAAATAAACAGGCTCTTTGATGTTTGTATATTGATATTATCATGACACATATGCAAATATAGTCTCGAATACAAGAGTTTTATCAGAACCATTAACATGCCCAAACTGAATGTGCTGACACAATCAAATTTTATGCGTTTCATTTAAAGACTTTTGGCCCCTGATCGCTTCCCATACCTCAAATTTAGCTGATGTTTCAGAAAGTGCAGATTCATTCAGAAAGTAAACAATTGCCTACCTTCGTGAGTGCAGCTAATTTGCATACATATTTACGTATTTGGTTTCTCACAGGTATCTTTTGAATATTTCTTTACTGTGTTTTTAAATAGAATGAAACATAGAAGCTTTTGTCAAGTCAAGTCTATTTTAGTGGCTTGAAATTATTGTTTTGGAAATCACTGAACATTTTTGTGATTTTGTGATCGTGCATTGCAGAAGTCATTTCAAATCTTTTGTTTTCTTTGTTATTTTTGTTAAAATGACAAAAATGACCTGTAATAGTTTTCAAAGCATCAGAAAGAAAGCTACAGTTAAAGTCAGAATTATCAGCCCCCCTTTGAATTATTTTTTTTTCTTTTTTATATTTCCCAAATGATGTTTAACAGAGCAAGGACATTTTCACAGTATGTCTGATAATATTTTTTCTTCTGGAGAAAGCCTTATTTGTTGGTTGGAATTAAAGCTGTTTTTAATTATTTAAACACAAATTTAAGGTCAAAATTATTAGCCCCTTTAAGCTATATTTTATTCCGATAGTCTACAAAACAAACCATCGTTATAAAATAACTTGCATAATTACCCTAACCTGCCTAGTTAACCTAACTAACCTAGTTAAGCCTTTAAATGTCACTTTAAGCTGGACAGAAGTGTCTTGAAAAATATCTAGTCAAATATTATTTACTGTCATCATGGCAAAGCTAAAATAAATCAGTTATTAGAAACGAGTCATTAAAACTATTATGTTTAGAAATGTGTTGAAAAAAATCTTCTCTCCGTTAAACAGAAATTGGGGAAAAAATAAACAGGGGGGCTAATAGTTCTGACGTCAACTGTACTTTCTACTTGAACTTATGTATTGAGTTTTTACTGCAAACGTCACATTCATAATGCTGGAATTACTCAATTATGTTTTCGTATAAAAGAAAAAACAACCATTTTGATTGCCAAAATACAATGAATTTAGCTTATTAATTAATTATTATTATCTAAACTTTACTTATGCAACATAAGACTTGGTTTTGTTGTCCAGGATCATTTAATTAGAGTATTTACCCATTTGTTTTTTTGAGGTTTGTTTTTTCTTTTCGGCACTATGGTGTCTTTACTTTCCAATCTCTAACATCTAAACATCTATATTTGCAGTCCAACATCTGAGAAGAACCAAAGCTCCTCAGATGAGCCGCTGAATGAGAGATCATCAGAAAAAACAGAAACAGAGCCAGATATAAAACCATCAAGAACCACAGAAAATAACTCTGCTGCCATTGTGGAGAATAGAGAAGAAAATGATGATGAGGAGGAGGATGATGATGGAGAAGAAGATAAGGAGAACTCTGTCATTATGCCTGTTTACAGAAGAGTTGGGTTAAGCTTAGATGCAGAGAAGAAGCGAAAGGAAGAAGAAGAAAAACTAAGAAAAGATGAGCAGTTAGAGAAGGAAAGAAAGCAACGGGAAAAGGAGGAAGAGAGAAAGCAAGAAGAGAAAAGACAAAGGCAGATAGAAGAAACAAGAAAGCAAGAGGAAGAACTAAAGAGGAAATTGGAAGAAGAAAGAAGACAGGCTGAAAAAGAAATAGAGAGACAGAAAGAGGAGGAAAGAGTGAGAATGGAGAAACAACAGAAGGAAAGAGAACTGGAAGAAAAGAGACGAAGAATTCAGGAGATGGAGAGACAGAGAGAAGAAGAAAGACAGAGACAGGAACGAGAAAAAGAAGAGAGGTTGAAGAAAGAGAGAGAAATGGAGGAGAGGAAACAAATTGAGGAGGAACGGCTGCGACAAGAGGAGCGATTGAGACAGGAACGAGAAAAAGAGAGGGTAAAGAAGGAAAAGGAGATGGAAGAAGAGAGACAACGGGTTCAAGAGCTGGAGAGACAGAAAGAGGAGGAGAGACGGAGGAAAGAAGAAGAAATGGAGAGAATAAGGAAAGAAAAAGAAATTGAAGAAGAAAGACGAAGAATTCAAGAGTTGGAGAGACAGATGGAAGAAGAAAGATTGAGAAAAGAACAAGAAATGGAGAGAATAAGGAAAGAAAAGGAAATGGAGAAAGAAAGACAAAGGATTCAAGAGCTGGAGAGACAGAAAGAGGAAGAAAGACTGAGAAAGGAGCAAGAAATGGAGAGAATAAAGAAAGAAAAGGAAATTGAAGAGGAAAGACGAAGAATTGAGGAATTAGAAAGACAGAAAGAAGAAGAAAGGTTGAGAAAAGAGAGAGAAATGGAGAGAATAAAGAAAGAAAAAGAAATGGAGGCAGAAAGACGAAGGATTCAAGAGTTGGAGCGACGAAAAGAGGCAGAAAGACTGAGAAAGGAGCAAGAAATGGAGAGAATAAAGAAAGAAAAGGAAATTGATGAAGAAAGACGAAGAATTCAGGAATTAGAAAGACAGAAAGAAATAGAAAGACTGAGAAAAGAGAGAGAAATGGAAGAAGAAAGACAAAGAATTCAAGAGTTGGAGAGACAGAAAGAAGAGGAGAGAATGAGAAAAGAACAAGAAATGGAAAGAATAAGGAAAGAAAAAGAAATGGAAGAAGAAAGACGAAGAATTCAAGAGTTGGAGAGACAGAAAGAGGAAGAAAGACTGAGAAAAGAAAGAGAAATGGAAGAAGAAAGACGAAGAATTCAAGAGTTGGAGAGACAGAAAGAGGAAGAGAGAATGAGAAAAGAACAAGAAATGGAGAGAATCAAGAAAGAAAAGGAAGAAGAAATGGAGAGATTGAGAAAAGAAAGAGATTTGGAAGAAGAGAGGAGGCGAATTCAAGAGTTGGAAAGACAGAAAGAGGAGGAAAGACTGAGAAAAGAAAGAGAAATAGAGAGAATAATGAAAGAGAAAGAAGTGGAAGAAGAAAGGAGGAGGATACAGGAATTAGAAAGACAGAAAGAAAAAAGACTGAGAAAAGAAAGAGAAATGGAAGAAGAACGACTAAGAAAAGAGAGAGAAATGGAAGAAGAAAGACGAAGGATTCAGGAATTAGAAAGACAGAAGGAAGAAGAACGACTGAGGAAAGAAAGAGAAATGGAGAGAATAAAGAAAGAGATGGAAGAAGAAAGGAGGAGGATTCAGGAAAAAGAAAGACTAAGGAAAGAAAGAGAAATGGAAGAAGAACGACTGAGAAAAGAGAGAGAAATGGAAGAAGAAAGACGAAGGATTCAGGAATTAGAAAGGCAGAAGGAAGAAGAACGACTGAGGAAAGAAAGAGAAATGGAGAGAATAAGGAAAGAGATGGAAGAAGAAAGGAGGATGATTCAGGAAAAAGAAAGACTAAGGAAAGAAAGAGAAATGGAAGAAGAAAGACGAAGGATTCAGGAATTAGAAAGGCAGAAGGAAGAAGAACGACTGAGGAAAGAAAGAGAAATGGAGATAATAAAGAAAGAAAAAGAAATTGAAGAAGAAAGACAAAGAATCAGGGTGATTGAAAGACAGAAAGAAAAAGAAAGACTGAGGCAAGAAGGAGAAAAATTGATGGCGATGGAAACGTGTAAATCAGCAGAGCGGTCGCCAGAGGAAGTTCCTACGAGTTTTGATTTAATATCGTTTGACGCTGAGGAACCATCACCACCTGTCTCCTCCATCTCCATGGATACCGAAGTAATTTACGATGATTTTTCAGTGAAACCACAAAGATGGGGAACCAGAGTGAGAGATTCTCCAACAACGTCTCCAACCAGAGAAACCGCTGACCTCAATCTACAGCCACAATTAAAATACAGTACTCCGGGATCCCAAGAACCAGCCGGAGATCGGGTACATGTGGAAAACCTAATTGGATTTGAGCCTGAAGGATCCAGTCCACAGAACTCGCCCTATATACATAAAGAAAACAGACATCAATCTTTATCTGAGGAGGAAACTGAGTGTACACCAGAGGATCTGCTGGAGCCAGAAACTGAATTAAATGAGGTAAGAGCTGTTCAATTTCGCAATGTGCTTTGCTTATTGTTATCTTCATTGGCTGTTTGGCTCACTTGATTTGTTAATAAATAGGTTCGTTTTTGAGCTGCTCTCAGTAATGGGCAGAACATTTCACCTAAAGAACGACACTTGAGTAATAGGATTCATAGTTTCAAATTATTTCAATGATTCATTTAGAAAAAAAAGTCTTTATTTACTTGATTTGTTCACAAACAGATTCATTCAGGAACTGTGCTCTTAGAGACACTAATGTTCTGCTCTGGCTTTGATTTTGAAGAATTTTCATTGGTGAAATGGACAAAAGAAAAACAGGAAATGTGTTTTAAAAGTGGCACTCTTGCTTGTGTGATATCATTTACCTATACACTACCTGACAAAAGTCGTGTCTTGACCCAGCTGTAAGAGCAATAAATAATAACTTCTAGTTGATCATTTGGACAAGTTGTAGAAGGACAGATGAATCATCTGTTGAACTGCATCCTAATCATCCCAAACACTGCAGAAGACCCATTGAAACTTGCATGGGCCCAAGATTCTCAGAGAAATCAGTCAAGTTTGGTGAAGGAAAAATCAAGGTTTGGGGTCACATTCAGTATTGTGGCATGCAAGAGAACTGCAGAGTGTACGGCAACATCAAAAGCCTGAGGTATCAAATTCTTCAGCAGAATAGCGCTCCTCATACTTCAGCCTCCACATCAAAGTTCCTGAAAGCAAAGAAGGTCAAGCTGCTCCAGGATTGGCCGGCCCAGTCACCAGACATGAACATTTTTGAGCATATCTGGGGTAAGATGGAGGAGGCATTGAAGATGAATCTGAAGAATCATGATGAACTCTGGGAGTCCTGCAAGAACGCTTTCTTTGCCATTCCAGATGACTTTATTAATCAGTGATTTGAGTCATTGCAGAGATGTATGGATGCAGTCCTCCAAGCTCATGATGGAGTCAGACACAATATTAACTCTTTTTCCACTGCAGCATGACTTTATATTCTATACTGGACATTATTTCTGTTCAGTGACAAGACTTTGTCTAAGCAAAGTCAGACCTTACTGTCCTAATGAAATAATTCAAAATCAAGACATGATCATATTATTTAGGTCAAATAAGTGTAATCTAGAGACCTTTGCCTTTCATATAAGCCACTTCTGATATCAATTGATCAACTAAAAGTCAACTTATTATTTGCTGTTCCTAAAACTTGGATAAGTGACAAGACTTTTGTCAGGTTGCTTGGTATTTTTGGCTTCATAACGATGTATTAGGGTCATTTTAACTGCATTTTCATAGGTTTCAATAAGGTCTTTAAACAAATATGCACACTTTTAAAACACAGTTTTAATAAATACAAATGAAACTGAGAAGTGTTTTTCTCTAGCTGTGTAATGTTTCTTCAATCTTTTTTGGGCATTTAGTAAAATATTGCATTTGAAACCGCTTCCGCTGAGAAAGTGAGCAGAAACTTTTACAAATAACAACACTTGAGTAATATGATTCATCGATTAAAATGATTTGTTCTAAATGGATGATTCATTTTACAGTGTTTATTCACTTGATATGTTCACAAATAGATTAATTCATGAACGTTGCTCTTAGAATTATTAACAATTCACAATTATTGTATTTTCATAGTATAATAAATAGTGCATGCAGCAAACTTGCTAATTGTCAAAAGACTAAATAAGGAATTGCGTAATTTTATTAATAACAAGCATCTTCTTGGGATATATGAAAACCTTATTTAGTTGATTTGGTGTTGACTGCTGTCTTCAGGGCAGGGCCTTGGTTTGCATTGATTGTGTCATGTTGGAATTTCCCATTCACTGGTGTCTTATGACGGCATACAGTGATGTCATCGCTCTAGATGTTTTGTATTGGGTGTTTGTGTGTGTGTGTGTGTTTTTTTTCTGTGTTTATTCTCACATGACACTTGTCTGACTCAGAGTGTTGGCATTTTAATACACCACCAATCAGTTGTGAAAGTGTACTTTTTTTTCATTTTGGATTTAACCACCTATCTGATATGCGTGATTATTTTGCAATTGATTCAAATTGGTCACACTTTACAATGAGGTTTCATTGGTTGATGTTAGTTAATGTATTTACTTGCATGAATTAAGAATGAACCATAAGCTTCTTGTACATTATTTGTTCATTATAGTTCATCGTTTGCTAATGTATTATTTAAAATACAACAAAATTGTTAGTTAATGCACTGTGAGTTACGAGAACTAACAATGAATGACTTAATTTCTATTAACTAACGTTAACAAAGATTAATAAACATTGTTAAGTAAATGTTCTTCTTCATTTTTTGTACAAGTTAGTAAATACATTATTATTATTCCGTGGCTGTCTAGAATACTCGATTCTGATTGGTCAGTTGCAATATTCCAAGTACGTTATTCCGAGATATTAACAGCTAAGGCATGTTCACCTGGGAACTTTAAAAAAAAAACTTGACCGTCAGTGAATGTGATACTGTGTCTAGATTTGTATCATATTATTTAATTATGTGTAGGAATATATGCTGTTAACTATTTTCATCAATATTCTGTGATTTGTAAGGGTTTTATGGGACATTCCACCAAAAAAAACTAGTTTTCACTTATAAAAAACGTGACAGGGCCTGACTTTAGCTTGTCGTCTTTAAAAAATCATACAAAAACAAGCATAAAATCATACGATTCAATGACAGAATGCATCCTTGTGATCACTCTCAGCTTCTTCTCCATCAAATGAGTCATAGCCTTAAACGTGTATTGCTCGCATTGTATGTTTAATTTAATGCAAATGTGACAGGACTTACAGAAACATGGGGACAATTGTAAATTTATTTGTATTATATATTTGTAGTAGTATTTATTTGTAGAATTTATTTATAATTTATGCTTTTAATCAATTGATGTGAAGAAAAACAACTTCAATGTGCTATTTCTGAAGAAATTTGTTCTAAGCAACAGTTTTTAGCATAACAGAACTATTAAAGCTGCAAGTTCAATTGAGCTGAGGACAAGGGCAATGACAGGGTTTGTACAGTGCAAAGTGTTTTTAATAATAAAAAAAATTGACATATTCCTTAACAGAAAAACGTACAGAAGTCAACCATCAGGCCATTTTAGACATATTTTGGATGAAATACTTTTTATTCATTCTATTTCTATGTTTTTATTTCAGGGTCGGATAATGTACGTTTGTAGTAGAATGTCTCTTATATGTTAATAATAGCAGACTGCAATGTGCGTCTTGATCCGCCATGTTGAAAACTTTAATAATTGACATTATTTTAGATGTTTGAAACTATATAGTGTTTAATTTGGTTACTAAAAACAGGTATTGAGCTGCCAGTACTTTTCATCACTAATATTTTACATTTTACTTTCACACCTTGTTTTTGAAGCATTATAGCAGACTCATGAGCATGTATACTCCTTACTTGGCTTATATATAATCACATTTGTCATTTTAATTTAATGTGGACAACTAAATAGTCATCTTTTATTTATATATATATATATGTATGTATGTGTGTATATATGTATGTGTGTATATATATATGTATGTGTGTATAAATGTATGTGTGTGTATATATATATATATATATATATTAGGGGTGTCAAAATTGTTTCCTCGGTGTACTGCGATGCAGACGCGGACAATTTAGTATCGGTTCAGTAATAATCATAACCGGCTATCGTGTACTGACCTCATTTATCTCACTATGTCGCTGTTGCTTACTATGGCGAGGGAGGCGAGCGCGAGTATTTACAACGCTCCAGCTACTTAAAAACTAAGAAACTGTGCACAATTTCACTGCGTGTGTCTAAACTGAAGAAGCCCCTATTTCACTGCGATTTGAGAGAACGAAAGTCCTCCATTTCACTCTCCTACTGTGGCTCATTTGACCGGCTGCATGACTTTTCCTCTTCTCTCGGCTGTTACACTTCTGGATACAGACACGAGCGCGCGAGTTCTCTCCACCGTGTCTATCATGGATCAGCTGTGATCGCCGCTGCAGTGTTGCCAGATGTAGCTGACTGATTCTAGGCCAAAAACTGTCCAAAACCCGCTGAAATGTCTATTCAAAACCGCCCAATCTGGCAACACTGCGCCAATGCAGTTTATCAGTGTCACTCATCGGTGAACAGCGCCTGTGAAGTAAAATATAAAATTGTGTATGGAAAGCATCGTCAATGCACCGAGAAATCAAATTGAACCGAATCAATGGCATGAAAATTGTAACCGTATTGTGAGACCAGTGTAGGTTCACACCTCTAATATATGTATAACATTATATATATTTTTATTTAACTTAAATGCTTCTATTTTAATACAAAATAATATCATAATATTAACGTATAAAATGTAAAAATGCACATGTATTAATAATATTCAGAGCGTTTTGAATGTTTGGTTTCATTTTAGTTTATTAACTTCATACTTTTAGCTTCAGTTGTTTGCCTGTTTGTTGCTCTGTTGTTTTTGTCAGCCTCCTACACATGCAAAATACTCCCTGGCACATGTTTATCCTGGAAAATGTGGTGGAAATGCGATTTAATTTGAATATTTGTCTGTATAGTGCACAGTGATCCACATAATTTACTGTGATTATGGTGACTCTAATTAAGATCAGAAGTACATCATTCGCGGTATTTGGTTTACATGAGCACCAGTGTAATCACAGCAATAATCACATCCTATTTGATCCAAGCCTGAGTATATGAGCTATAATTGAGTTTAGCACCACTAATTATACTGAGAGATCAGAAGTTGTGCGGATTCCTCTGCAATGTTTTGGGGATAGAATGAGGAATTGCTTGCTTCAGATTTCATGTAAATGATTTGCAAAATTCTGTAGGTTGAGATGTGAGATGCAAATCCCAGAGGTAATGCGTGTTGTTAAGTGTTAAGTTTAAAATTTAAGTCTTATTGGGAGTAATGTAGAATGATTAACTTTTTTATTTTGCTTATACAGCTATGGAAGAGAGCATTTGAAATTTCAGTTTTATAGTTTATATGTGCCTGAGTAAAGTGTAATATTTGTTTTATTCTATGTAATTTCTTCCTTATTGAAAATAAAATACTGTCATTTAGAGTCTTTATGCTTAAAATAAAAAGTGCCAGTTTTGCAGACATGTTTATATTGGTTTTTGTTTTTAGAAACAATTCCAAAAGAATTTTTGTTGAATAATAATCCTGAGGCGACGCGGTGGCACAGTAGGTAGTGCTGTCGCCTCACAGCAAGAAGGTTGCTGGTTTGAGCCTCGGCTGGGTCAGTTGGCGTTTCTGTGTGGAGTTTGCATGTTCTCCCCGCATTTGCGATGGTACAGGTGAATTGGGTTGGCTAAATTGTCCGTTGTGAATGAGTGTATTTCCCTATGATGGGTTGCAGCTGGAAGGGCATCCGCTGCGTGAAACATATGCTGGATAAGTTGGTGGTTCATTCCGCTGTGGCGACCCTGGATTAATAAAGGGACTAAGCCGAAAAGAAAATGAATGAATGAATGAATAATAATCCTGATTACAGCACATTAAAATATTTTCTATACTGGCCAATTGTAATTTTCTGAGGTAAAAAACTCTAAAAGACAATAGATTTGCAAGAAATTTTATCCCCTTTTAAATAAAACGAATATAGATTTTTGACCGATTTCTCAAGATTTTCTCTGTATCATTTTTCTATGTTCTGTATAATCTTTTGGGCTATTACTACACTATAAAAAAAACCTGGTTGCCTTACATTTTTAAGCTGGATCAAATTAACCGTATGAGTCCATAGAACTTATATTACTTTAAACTGACTTGCTTGCGAGCAGCATGGTGGCGCAGTGGTTAGCGCTCTTGCTCTTGTCAAGAAGATTGCTGGTTCGAGCCTCGGCTGGGTCAGTTGGCATTTCTGTGTGGAGTTCCCGTGGGTTTCCTCCAGGTGCTCCGGTTTCCCCCACAAATCTAAAGACATGCGGTACAGATGAATTGGGTAAGCTAAAATTGTCTGCAGTGTATGTGGGTGAATGAAAGTGTATGGGTGTTTCCCAGTACTGGGTTACAGCTGAAAGGGCATCCGCTGTTGAAAACATATGCTGGATAAGTTGGCGGTTCATTCCGCTCTGGCGACCCCAGATTAATAAAGGGACTAAGTCGAAAAGAAAATGAATGAATGAATGACTTGCTGGCGCAACTTATTAAACTAAGTTGATCATGTTCTAACTTAATTATATAAGTTACAATGACCTAAAAAAACATATGCTGTTATGACTAATTGATCATATATTTTTCTACAGTGTAAATGTAGTACTAACAACTCTTCTATCATTAGAGTGTAATAATAATATTATTAAAGTAATAGTAACAAACAATCCGAAATGACCAGAAAAGTTCACAAATAGCAACACTCAAACAACAAATTGAATTAAATGTGAAGCAGAATGACTGAAACTAAATTTCAGGCTTTGAAAAATGTGTGGACGTGTAAAATTGCAGCACTGTGGCTCACAGCAAGAAGGTCGCTAGTTCGAGTCCCGGCTGGGCCAGTTGGCGTTTCTGTGTGGAGTTTGCATGTTCTTTCCGTGTTAGTGTGCATGGCTTTCCTTCGGGTGCTCCGGTTTCCCCTCACAAGTCCAAAGATATGCGCTATAGGTGAATTGGGTAATTCCACTGTGGCGACCCCTGATAAAGCAGAGACTAAGCTGAAGGAAAATGAATGAATGTTATGATACTTGTCCTCTTTATGTTTTAGAAATGTTTTTTATTCAATATTTAATTTAATTTAGTTCACAGAAATACTTTAAAGTTTAATGTTTTGCAGGAAAGTGTGTGTGTGTGTGTGTGTGCGTGTGTGCGTGCGTGCGTGTGTGTGTGCGTGTGCGTGTTGGGGGAAAACGGCATCATAGTATTGTGTTACCTAATACGTTGTTGCTAGGTGTTCAGAGAATAAGCATACGGCTATTTGAAATGGATTTTATAGGTGAAAATTGTTCTGTCAGTTGCTTAGTATGTTAAAGGGGATCTATTATGCAAAAATTATTTTATAAGGGGTTTGAACACAGTTGTGTGGCAACAATCTGTGAATATAACCAGCCACTAATGGTAAAAATGTTAAAAAAAAAAAGTAAAAAAAAACAAACAAACATTATTTTATTAAATTCAGCTTAACAAAGCAGCTTAACACAGAAGTTCTAGTAAACTGAAACTGTGTTAGTCCATTTTTCAGAGTTGAAGTTCAGTTTAGATCTATTCAGTGTAGTTTAATTTTCACTGCTGAAAGTCCAAACACTGAAGAGCAAATCCATTGATACTTCATTAAAATCAGTCTGCAGAAACACTTGACATTCTTCCTTTGTATGTGTCATCAGAGAGGTAAAGCCCCGCCCACTAGTGACCATCTCCCGCTCATTAACAAAGGACATTAGTCTTGTTTTTGAATCTGCCACTATGCTAATGCATTTGTAGCTCCGCCCTCTTTTGAAAAGAGCACAATCTCATTTGAATTTAAAGCGACAGTCACCAAAACACCACAATTAGGATCAAAACCTAAAAGGGTCAGTTTTAGAGAGTTATAACACATTATTTGTGTGGTATTTTGAGCTGAAATTCACACACACACACTCCAGAGACATCAGAGACTTACTTTACATTTTGTAAAAATGGGCATAATAGCTCCCCTTTTAATATAAAACATAAACAATAACCATAAACATATTTTCCTGTTTCCTGTTTGCTTGGAAACTCAGTAAGATTGATGGTTTCATTTGATGCTTGTTAAGTTCTTTTGAAATGATTTAATCTTGTGTACTTCTGGAGAAATCATTTGAACTATTCAACAGTAAGAGTTCTCTGTAATGTCAGGTGGATTTATTTCTGGCTTTGTTTTCATTTTTCCTTTTGCTTTAGGAAATGTCTGTAATTTCACTTGTTTTTAACCTTGTTTTGCTTTTACTTATTATTATTTTACTTATAATAATAATAATAATAATAATAATAATAATAATAATAATAATTATTATTATTATTATTATTATTATTATTATTATTATTCATTCATTCATTTTCTTTTTGGCTTAGTTCCTTTATTAATCTGGGGTCGCCACAGTGGAATGAACCACCAACATTTCCAACATATGTTTTACGCAGCGGATGACCTTCCAGCTGCAACCCATAACTGGGAAACACACGCACTCATTCACACACATACACTACGGACAATTTAGCCTACCCAATTCACCTATAGCACATCTTTGGACTTGTGGGATAAACCGGAGCACCCGGAGGAAACCCACACAAACATGGAGAGAACATGCAAACTCCACACAGAAATGCCAACTGACCCAGCCAAGGCACGAACCAGCGACCTTCTTGCTTTGAGGCAATTGTGCTACCCACTGTGCCACCTTGCTGCCCAATTGTTATTATTATTATTATTATTATTATTATTATTATTATCATCATTATTATTATTATTTTTATTATTATTATAACAACAGTTCAGGAAATAAATCCATATACAGAAAAAGTACTGGCAGCTCATTACCTGTTTTTTTGTATAGTAATTTACTGTTCATGATCAGCCCAGATAATATATTATTTCAAATAGAGGCACAAAATATGTAAATAAAATAATATCTTTAGATCAAATTAAATGTATTTAATAACTTTTTAAGCTTAAATTTGAACATCAAAAACTGTTGAAGCAGCGATCAAAGTTCAAGGATCTATTTTAAAACCATAAATAAAATAAAAACACCTGCGACTCACAAGCTTTAATCGATTATTTTAAAATATATTTACCACTATTAATTAACAGATCATTTACAGTGTCTGCTGTACAATATGAATGGACAGATGAATCAGTGTGTTGATTTTTGAAGAATGCTAGGATTGAGGTGTTTGTTTGACCACCAGGGGTCGATGTTATTTCATAAATGAAGAGTTCAGATGCAAAAACCTGTAAATGCCATCTAAAATGAGCATTTTTCTTAACCTCCTGTGTTTAAGTTCAATTATTTCACTTTAAAGGCATTGAAAAGAACCTATTCATCACCATAGAAGTACATTTGAGAAAAAAAAATGTTTATTTAAGAAGAAAATTTTACATTACATTTAGAGGTTTTTGCATCTGACCAATTGAACTTTGTCATTTTCCACAACAACAACAACAATCTCTAAATGAAAATCTTGTTTTTAATTTGGGCTGCTCAGTGGTTAGCACTGTCACCTCACAGCAAGAAGGTCACTGATTCGAGTCCCGGCTGGGTCAGTTGGCATTTCTGTGTGGAGTTTGCATGTTCTCCCCATGTTGGCGTGGGTTTCCTCTGGGTGCTCCGGTTTCCCCCACAGCTATAGGTGAATTGGGTGAACTAAACTGGCCCTAGTGTTTGAGTGTATGTGTATGGGTTTTCCAAGTACTGGGTTGCAGCTGGAAGGCCATCAACTGCATAAAACATATGCTGGTTTAGTTGGCGGTTCATTCCCCTGTGGCGACCCCTGATGAATAAGGCACGAAGCCGAAGGAAAATGAATGAATGATTGTTTTTAATTGGGAAGGAGTGTTATTGACCTTTATAAAATACAACAAATGCTAGCATTTTACTCAAACCCATAGCTAATATGGTACAGTAAATTAAAAAGAAATGGAGTAATCTGGTTCAACTAAATGGGTTATCTAACTAACTGGAAAAGCATTTTCACTCAGAACTTACCAGTAAATTTGACAAATAATGATATTGAAGAAACACACATACAATTGAAGTCAGAATTATTAGCCCCCTTTGAATTTTTTTTATTCATATAAAAAAATTTTCATAAATATTTCCTAAATGATGTTTAACTGAGCAAGGAAATTTTCACAGTATGTCTGATAATATTTTTTCTTCTGGAAAAAGTCTTATTTGTTTTATTTCATTTAGAATAAAAGCAGTTTTTAATTTTTTTAAACCATTTTAAGGTCAATATTATTAGCCCCTTTAAGCTATATTTTTTTCGATAATCTACAGAACAAACCATCCTTATACAATACCTTGCCTAATTAGCCTATCCTGCCTAGTTAACCTAATTAACCTAGTTAAGCATTTAAATGTCACTTTAAGCTGTATAGAAGTGTCTTGAAAAATATCTAGTCAATTATTATTTACTGTCATCATGACAAAGATAAAATAAATCAGTTATTAGAAATAGGTTATTAAAACTATTATGTTTAGAAATGTGTTGATAAAGTCTTCTCTCCGTTAAACAGAAATTGAAGAAAAAATAAACAGGGGGCTAATAATTCAAGGGGCTAATAATTCTGACTACAACTGTATGTAAGATTTTTTTATTTACATTTTTATTTGTTTGTTTGTTTTTGAGGACATCAGTATCTCCATCAGAAAAGATATCCAAAGACGCCATTTTAAATTGTGAAGAAATCAGTGTAATTGAAACTAATGAAGACAGCAGAAGTCAATTCATTTGAATTGTTTAAGCTGTCATGTTTACTGCTCCAAAATATGATAAATGTCTCTTAAAATAAAATATGTTGTGTTCAAAGTAGGAAAAAGTTTTAGTTTTTTTACCCAGACATTTAAAAAGAAGATAATTTAGAGCAGTAATCACGATACCGTCAAACCGTGATATTTTTATCCAAGATTATCATACCGACAGAATTTTATAGCGACCCATGCCTAAATCAGACACACCTGGGCTTGCTAATAAAGCTCTTACCAGGCTTTCTGGAAACATACTTGCAGGTGTGAAGAGGCAAGTTGGAGCTAAAATATGCTGGACACCATAAGTTTGGACACTCCTGCTCTATAAACTTTTTTTAGTTTAAAACAAGTTTTACTAAATTCCTAATTCTTTTTTTTTTTTAAACGAAGGATGATAATAAATTTGTATATAAAAATGTATATTTTTTCATATTTCTTTATTATTTTTTTAATGCTAATCTCATAACATTATTTATAAAACTGTAATAATTTACAGTTTAAATGAAATTTTGTAAATAAATACTTCGTAATAATATCATATGGTAAGCACCTTGACAAAATTGTAGGTCCTAAAAGGCAATTCAAACACATAAATAAACAGTGAAAATTAAAAAAATAATCAAAACATGAATCACAAAATAAGAAAAAGATTTCTAATAAAACATTCAGCACAATATTTCATGAATCTTAGGTTATAGAAATACAGCATCATATTATTATCATGCTATTCTCCTGTATGATTATTCAGCAAGAAATAAATGTCCTTCAGTTAGACTTCTGAAAGCTGGTGTGATAAACACACACGCTCACGCACGCTATGGCTCATATTAGACAAACATTGGCTGTTATTCAGGACAAATAGTCAAACTAACACACGGTCAAGTATAAAGCACCTGATTCAGCAGGATTTGCATGAAGGCTTTGTGGTTTAACTGTTTCTCTTCCAAAGTTCACAGCTACAGCAAAGTTTCCTGCTTTCTCTCTCTCTCTGTCATTTTATATTTTACTATTATAAATGATTCATTTTCCATGATCTTCTTCCATCCCTTCCCCCCTTTTCTCTCTCGCTCTCTTTCCCTTGGATGTTGTCAGTCATTTAAGGGCTGTGTCTGTTTCCGGTACCTGTTTGTACCTGTAAGAAGTGGGCTTGGCGGAGCGCTGCTGTGCTTTACTTTTATTGAGGTCTTAGAAACGGCTCAGCGTTGAGTTCCCTGAAGGTTTTATTTTCTTTCATTTGTATTAAAAACCTTGATCCAAAGGATGGATTCACTGGAGATGATCAACAGGAGAATGGATTGACATTAATGTGGCGGTACAGCATTGAGGATTGATCCTGGAGGGCTTTTTATGATCAGATGCTGGCATAAAGTCTGAGATGCCAATGCACATTGGGTGCATCACCATCTAGAACTCGTATCTGGGATTATACCCCCTGAAATCTTTCATTTGTATTCATACTTATTAATAAGGAGAAGTTATCTGGAGGCGATCTACTGGAGAATACAGCGAGACGTTATGTGGAGGAAATTGTGATCAGAATTTGTCAAGTCTGAGATGTCTGGATGCCAATACATTGATATCTAGACCTCATGTGTGGGATTTAAACCTAAAACGTTTTTTAAATTGCTTTTTTATTTGCTATACCTTATTAAAAAGAAGAATTCCACTGGAGGTGATCAACATTCATTTGGAGGATTTTCCTGGAGAGAATAAAGCCTGAGATACCATTAGGTGCATCACCATCTAGAAGTTATATCTGGGATTTAAACCCCAGCATATTCATATGAAGAATTAACTTGGAGATGATCTACTGGAGAATAAAACAAGACTTTATGTGGATGAACATGCTGGCAGAGCATCAACGACTGTTTTATGTGATCAGATTTAGTAAAGTATGAGATCTGGGATTTAAACCCAAAACTTTTTTAAATATATTTTTTCCCCTGCCGTATTCAAAAGAAGAATTCCACTGGAGGTGATCAACCTTAATTTGGAGGATTTGCCTGAGGAGCATGGGTGATTGATCTTGAAGTGATTTCTTTGAGCAGAAACTGGCATAAAGACTGAGATACCAATTCACTTTGGGCGCATCACCATCTAAAGCACATATCTGTTAAACCTTCATTTGTTTTCCTAACTTACTCATGAGGAGAGTTTACCTGGAGGTGATCAACTGGAGAATACAACGAGACATTAATGTGGAGGAATGTGTCAGATTTTGTGAAGCCTAAGATGTCTGGATGCAAATACATTGATATCTAGACATAATATGTGGGATTTAAACCCAAAACATATTTAAAAATCCTTACTTTTTATTTTGTATACATTATTCAAAAGTAAAATTCCACTGTAAGTGATTAACATTTATTAGGAGGATTTTTTTCTGAAGACCAAAAAATCTGAGATACATAGCCATCTAGACTTTATATCTTGGTGAAATTCCTACATATTCATCTGGAGAATTAACCTGGAGGTGATCAACTGGAGGATAAAACAAGACGTTAATGTGGAAGAACGTGTCCGAAGATTTTTTAAAATGTATTTATTTTTATTGGTGATCAGATTTAGTAAAGTCTGAGATGTCTATATGCCAATACATTGACATCTAGAACTCAAATCTGGGATTTAAACCCAAAACATTTTTTACCTCCATGCCTTATTCATACGAAGAATTTCACTGGAGGTGATCGACATTAATTTGGAGGATTTGGCTGAAGAGCACAGAGGATTGATCCTGAAGTGCTTTCTGTGATCGGATGCTGGCATAAAGTCTGACATGCCAATGCACATTGGGTGCATAACCATCTAGACCTCATATCTGGGATTTAAGTCTTGATTTGTGTTCCTAACTTATTCATGAGGAGAGTTTTCCCGTTATTCATGAGGAGAGTTTTCCCGGAGGTGATCAACTGGAGAATAAAATGAGACACTAATGTGGATGAAAGTGTCAGAATAGACTGATTTGTGATTAGATTTAGTTAGTCTGAGATGCCAATACATTGACATCTAGACCTCATATCTGGGATTTAAACCTAACACATTTCTTTTATTCCTAACTTTTATTCCTAGAAGAATTTTACTGGAGTTGATCAACATTAATTTGGAGGATTTTCCTGGAGAGCATTGAGGATCGATCTTAAATACTTGCATAAAGTCTGAAATGCTAATCCACATAGTTTATGTCACCCTTTAGATGTCTTATCTGGGATTTAAACAGCACGAAATTCCTACTGCATTCATATGGAGAATTGAACTGTAGGTGACCAACTGGAGAATAAAACAAGACGTTTATGCGGAGGAACGTGTCAGAAGAGCATGTCTGAGATGCCTATACATTCACATCTAAACCTCAAATCTGGGATTTAAACCCGAAGCATTTTTAGAATATTTTTTATTATCTACCTTATTCAAAAGAAGAATTTGACTGGAGGTGATCAACATTATTTTGAGGATTTTCCTGAAGAGCACCGAGGATTGCATGAACATATAGACCTCATATATGGGATAGGACCCCCCCCCCCCAAAAAACAACCTAAAGAATTGATTTCTTCAACTTTGTCAAATGGAGTCAAGTCTGTGATGCCAGTCCACATTGGTTACATCATCTTCTAGACCTCATATTTGGGATTTAAACACCTAAACTCACAGAAAGACTTGATTTTCTCAATTGTCATTCATGGCAAAATCTATGCCTTTATTGATACCAATGCACATTGGGTCCATCGCCATATAGACCTCACCACTGGGGTTTAAACTGCAAAAACAACTGAAAGACTTGATAGACTTTGTCAACTGGGGAATAATCTGTGGTGAAAATCCACATTAAGTACAACCTCTTCTAGACTTCATATCTGGGATTTAAACCCATTAAAATCACAGAAAGACTCAATTTCCTCAGTTCCTCCATTCATGGTCAATTCTATACCTTCATAGATGCCAATGTACATTGGATACATCACTACATAGAACTCGTAACTGTGATTTAAACCCCAAAAACAACTGCAAGACTTGATTTCCTCAACTTTATCAATCAAAATACAATCTGTGAGCCCAATGCTCATTGGATACATCATCTTCTAGAGCTCATATCTGGAATTTAAACCAATAAAACTGACAGAAAGGCTCAGTTTCGTCATTCATGGTCAAATCTATGCCTTCATAGATGCCAATGTACATTGGATACATCACCACATAGAACTCGTAACTGTGATTTAAACCCCCAAAACAACTGCAAGACTTGATTTCCTCAACTTTATCAATCAAAATACAAACTGTGAGCCCAATGCACATTGGATACATCCTCTTCTAGAGCTCATATCTGGAATTTAATCCCATAAAACTTACAGAAAGTCTCAGTTTCTTCGTTCATGGTCAAATCTATGCCTTCATATATGCCAATGCACATTGGATACATCACCATATAGACGTCCTAACTGGGATTTAAACCCCAAAAACAACTGAAAGACTCTATTTCCTCAATTGTCAATCCCATAAAACTCACAGAAAGACTTGATTTCTTCAACTTTGTCATTCATGGTCAAATTTATACCCTTATAGAAGCTAATACACATTGGATACATCCTCTTCTAGACCTCACATCTGGAATTTAAACCTTTAAAACTCAAAGAAAGAGTAGATTTTTTCAGTTCCTTCATTCATAGTAAAATCTATGCCTTCACAGATGCAATTGCACATTGCATACGTCATCTTCTAGACCTCCTAGACCTTCAAAAAAAACAACTGAAAGACTCAATTTCCTTAACTTTATCAATGTAAAATCAATACCTAGATGTCAGTGCGCATTGGATATATCACTATATAGACATCACCTCTGGGATTTAAACCCCCAAAACAACTGAAAGACTCGATTTCCTCAACTTTATCAATGTAAAATCAATACCTAGATGTGCGTGCGCATTGGATATATCACTATATAGACATCACCTCTGGGATTTAAACCCCCAAAACAACTGAAAGACTCGATTTCCTCAACTTTATCAATCGGGGTGAGCAGGATGCAGTTTTTGGGCAATAAGCTGTCAGAGGCGCAGACGCAGGTGTCTGGATGGATGGGCAACATGCGGCGCTCTTTACAGGAGGCGGTGGAGCTGATGTCTGGCACTCTGGAGAGGAATGGAGTGATTGATGAAGGCGAGGATGAGGAGCGAGAGGGACGCTTTGAAAGAGCCATTTCACCTCTCAGAAGTTTTGCATCTCGTGGACGGCAGTCGCTTCGCAATCGGTTTTCTCTGCGCAAACGCACGACTGCAGCACAGTCCAGTAATGTAAGATTGTTTTTACTAAGCTTTTCTCTGCTTCTGCTCATTCTTACTTTTTGTGTCCGTCTTTCATGCATTGCACAGATTTTCAACAACAAAAACATGACTTTTGCTCGATCTCTAAAGTATTTCAAAGTCAGTTGATATTTGTGTGTGTATTTGTGTGTGTATTTGTGTGTGTGTGTGCGTGCGTGCGTGCGTGCGTGTGTGAGAGAGAGAGAGAGAGAGGGAGTATATTATTTTTTGCATGTTTTTTATATTATTTCTGTTGTTGCTGGTGTTAATAATAATAATATTAGTAGTTTTTATTATTGTTATTATTTTTATTATTAGTTATTGGAGTTCTGAACTTTATAGCTGTATTAATACTCAAATTATATTAGTTGTTGTATTCAATTAATAATTTTCAATTTATCAGTTATATCAATAAAATATTGTTTTAGTTAAATATGCAATTATTTATTAGCGATTATTATTTGAATAAAAATAAAAGATGTGTATTATTATAATTATTATTAATTATCAAAAAACTGGAATTCTGATCATTTTATAGTCGTTTTAATACTGTAATTATATTAGCATTTTAAATGATAAATTATATCAATAAAATATTATTTTAGTTCAATGAAAATTATTGTTAGCTATTATTATTATTATCATTATTATTAATATTAATAATTCATTATTTAAATGATTTACTAACTACTGGAATTGTGAACTTTATCTGTATTAGTACTATAATTATATTAGTTGTTGTTTTATTTAATATTTTTAATTAATAAATTATTTCAATAAAATATTATTTTAATTAAAGTAATATTATTGTTATCTTATTAAATATTATTATCTATTGAATATCTTATTATTGTTATATATTGATAAATAATAATTTTTGTTTAGAATAATAATAGTTTATTAATATTATTATTATTATTATTATTATTATTATTATTATTATTATTATTATTACTATTATTATTATTTGTACTGGTGAGTAAAACAAGTCTAGAAAGATTAGATAACAATAATAATAATAATAATAATAATAAAAATAATAATAATGCTAATAATAATAATAATATGTTGTTGTTGTTGTTGTTGTTGTTGTTTTTATTATTATTATTATTATCTAATCATTCTATACTTGTTTTACTCATCAGTACATAATACTACTAATAATAACAATAATAATAATAATGATAACAATAATAATATTAATAATAATATATTATTATTATTATTATTATTATGATGATCTCATGACTTGTTTTACTTAACAGTAAATAATAAAAATAATAATGAATTAGTTAAATAATTAATTAATTAATTAATTATCCACTAGAATTTTGATCTCTTTTTGATCTGTATTGGTACTGTAACTAAATTAGTTGTTGTTTTTATTTAATATTTTTTAATTGATAAATTATATCAATAAAATATTATTTTACTTAAATTAACATTATCTGTTATTATTTGAATAATAATAATAGTTGTTTATTGTTATTATGATGATGATTATGATGATGATGATGATGATCTCAGCCATCTAGACTTGTTTTAATTAATAGTAGATAATAATAATAATAATACTAATAATAATAATAATAATAATAATAATAATGATAATAATAATAATGATAATAATAATAATAATAATAATGATAATAATAATTACAAGTCTAGATGGCTGAGATTATCATCATCATAATTATGATTATTATTATTACTATTATTATTATTATCATTAAATATGAGTCAGTGTTTTCACATCTCATATGTTTAAACCACATGTGAGGCGTTCTAGAATAATTTTGTACTGAATCTAGGTTTGCTTTTGCTCATTTCTAAATGAATATTATTAGAATTCATTATTATCTGATCATAAATTCTGTTGCTTCACATGCATGAGTCAGTGAGTTCACATCAGATACTGTTAAACAGGACGTGAGGCGTTCTGCAATCATTTCACCTGGAATCTCGAACTGTCGAGGCTTGTTTTTACTCACTTGTAAATGTGTTTAGTTCTTCTCTTTTTCCCTCTGTGAGCATCACAGTTGGCCATGACAAGTTTTAATCCACCCAAAACTCAGACGATTAGGTTGCTATGCAATGTTCAAAATGTTTAAGGTTTTCATTTCAATGTTTCTGACAGAAATTTTGATTTAAAACACTGTAATATTGTGAAATATTATTATACTCTTTTGAATAGCTGGTTTCTGTTTTAAATATGTTATAAAATGTTTTTTTTTTCACTTGCAACATTATTACTTCAGTATTTTGTGTCACATGAAGTGCTAAAAATCATCTAATATGCTAATTTAATGCTCAAAAAGATTTATTATTATTATTATTATTATTATTATTATATTAAAAACTAAGAATTTTTTTTTTCAGGATTCTTTTGATCAGTAAATATAAAAGAACAACATTTAGTAACATTATAAATGTGTTTACTGTCACCTTTGATTTTAAATCATTCTTTATTAATACAATATTTAATTATTTCTGGCCTCAAACATGATTTGAAGGATATTGCACGTGTTTTAATGTATCAGAGCCTTGGAATTACAAGGTTCTGTCTACTTTCTGAATGATTTTTGAGATATTGAGCTTCAAAGTTTTTGCATTCCATATAGCAAACAGTATGTGTGTAACATTTGTTTTTTTTTAATAAAAAGTCTTAAAAATGTAAACAGCTTTTAAAAAACATCCCATAATGTAAATAAGTTATCATTTAATAAGAATATGTCAATAACTCAATTTTGACAAAAATGTCAGCTAGAACCTTATAATTCTAAGCTCACGGTATGTGTTATATCAGGAAAGAGGTTTTGTAGGTCAGTTTTAGGTCACTGGTGGCTGCGCGATTCATTGATTGTTACTCATGGATTGATATCACGGGACAGCTGTAATGATCTGTAAAGTTGAGTTTTCTCCTTTGTGAGGCAAAAAACACAGATTGAAGATGCACATGGCCTTGTTTATGCATGCACATTTTTCTGATGCCATTTCTAGTTAAGCCATAATTTTATTAAGCTGCATTCTGTAATTCTGTCCCATAGAAATATTGTAAATTGATGGTAAAAGCAAATGGTAAACAAAATGTGTTAACTCAATATTTTAGTATAGTGTTTATTTTATTAATATTAGTATTATTAACATTATTAACATATTTGTTTTAATACTAGGCAAAGATTAATCATGATTAATCGCATCCCAAATAAAAGTTTGCTTTGACACATATACACATACACATAAAAAATAAATGACACACAACAACTTTGCTATATCTATATATTTGGATCATATACTTGTGTTTTGAATTAAATGATAAATAATAATTTTCTTAAATATATATATACAAACTAGTTAGGGCGGTATTTTGATACCGTCAAAACTACTTCCTAGTTTACCTTGGTATACTGTATTACGTGCATAATAAAAAAATTATGACATAAGGCTCAGACAGCATCACTTTTGGCTTGTGTCTAAACCATTCAGAAAGTGAATACCGTATATGCGACTTTAGGTTCGAGGTATTTCCATCTCTTGCGATCACCTTTTTGTTGCACAATTTGCATATTGCCTCGTCTGTATTTACCGCCTCTCCCTTCTCGTTCGGTCGAAACCTGAAATACTGCCAAACTTCAGAAGTTGTGTTCTTTTTCGAGAATCGCCATCTATCCCCACCTCTCTCTGTCTCCTCCACGCTGTTCCGTGATGACAACCACGCATACGCATCTTTAGGCATTAAATAAATTATATTTAATATTTAATCCTTGTCTCTTATGTAAGTGCATTTTTTTGATGACGAAATAACGGTATTGAAACTGGTTACCTTGCTATTTTTAGATTCCGCGATATACCATATTACCGCCTAAGCCTAGTACAAACTTTAACAAACTTTTAATTTGCCCCTCACTAACTTATCAATTTTTTAACATTACTTTTTAACATTACTTTTATTTATATTTATTTATTTATCTATTTTATAGCGTATATTATATATTATATAATTATTATATATTATATTGCCACAGTTGCTGATTCATTCACTATTTCTTTACTCTCATTGTGAGAGAAAAATAAACTTTTACTGCATTTATTTATAAATGTTTTTTTTCTAAAGCACTTAATCTGTAAGTAAAAAAGCATAATTTCATTGTCTTTAGATTTCAACATTTCAGATTTGATTCAGTGTTTCAATGTGGTTTTTGTCTGTAATTGTTTTAGGTTACTATCAATATCTGCGTCAAAACTGAATTAAAATGCCTTTTCTTTGCAATTGTAGTTTTGAAAAATAAATAAGGGTACATTTACAGTACATGAGCGCAATATATATATGACGTACATATGACAACATTGATGGTTCATTGACTTGCCAAACAATAAAAAGTCTAATCTAAAAGTTATTATAAAGAAATTAAAAAATAACAATGAATTAAAGATGCTGAAGTCAATTCAGTGAGATTAATGTCTCAAATCAGTCCAGTAATCTAAATATAAATGTACATGTATTCAAGCTGTAATATTATTGCCTTTATTTGAGATAAAACATGTCATATTATAGTATTTGTAAGTGTTATGGTCGCACTTAAGTCCTCTCTTATATAATCTGATTTAGTTTTTGCCATTTTGGTTACAGGACATTTCCTTCACTTTCCATGACAAGCTTTAAAAACATTATTCACGGCATCTTTAAGATCCTCCACCTTGTGTATATATAAAAAGAGAAACAAATCAGGTGTCTGTTTACTTTAAGTAGTTTCACGGATATAGTCCAGGAATCATTTATAGTGTATAAATCTCATTGTCTCGCTGTGGAATGAACGTTTGCTCAATGCAGAGCTTTGTTTTTCGAGGAAGTGTTTGGTTTCCTAGTAACAATTCCTGTACAATGACATGTTTGGAGAAGCAGAGTGGCGTGAAATTCAAAGTATCTGTTGTTTGTACAAGTGTGTGTGTGTGTGTGTGTGTGTGTGTGTGTGTGTGTGTGTGTGTGTGTGTGTGTGTGTGTGTGTGTGTGTGTGTGTGTATAAAGGACAGTTTTAAGGTGTGTGTCCATGTCGGCTCATTAAAATATGTTTACAACGAAATATTTTATGCAGCTTTGTAGTTTTGCACACACTTGTGCATCAGATTTGTTCAATGCTATTTGTCCATACTAGCAGAAAGGCTAGTTTTCATTGGTAGACCATTTGCCAAATGTTATAGACCTATACGCCAAAAAAAAATACATGAAACAACTTAAATGAAAAACAGAAAACAACAACAGCCAGAAAACTAAGTGCTTTATTTTAACGATCTAAGCACAAAGTCTAAAGTGCATGGTGCAAAAGCATTAAGGGCATGGATGGAAAAATACGGTGTGCCCCGGCGCATGGTCTAACAGGGTTGTGGTTATTCTCTTAATGAGTTCTGGGTGTGTTTTGTGCATAACGTGCATTAAACCAATCAGTGTCTCATCTCGCATTCCCTTTAAGAGTCAGTTGTGTCTCGCCATGGCACATTTGCTATTTACATGATGGACTTTGTACGTGGAAAAACTGAACGCTTCACTAGTGAGAAAACATTTAAACAGACCATCTGCAGCGTGAGGATAAAGAATGAGCCTCCTCCATTCGGCCTCTTTACTTTTACTCTTTACTTTACTCTTTTACTTTCGTGGAGTAAGGACACCCATTAGCCTACATATTTAATTTTGCTTGTTAAGCGCAAAGATTTGTTTCAAAACTATTTCTAAATTCCGTTTTAATTTCCAGCAAACGAATAAATGAACAATAATAACGAAGTGTGGAGTTATATCCAAACACACGTCCTGTTCTTTTGCCCCATATGGTTATGCAAACGTCTCCAAAACCCGACAGGTGGACAAATCTAAACTACTTTTTATGAAAACAAATATAAATTTGCAGATAATAAATAACACTGCTAATAATAACATTATACTAATGCAAATTGTCATGAATAACCTGAAAAAAATTTGGTCAATGGCGTGGTCTGTTTCAGTTTCTCAGAATACCAGCATACCAACAATGCGCCTTAACACACCTCCTTTTCAGACCAGCATACCCATGAGTCCAAAAGTGGCGAAAATAGATTTGCTATTTAAACAACCCAAAAATTTGGGTTGCACTGGTCTGAAACTGGCAACAAATCGCGCAAAACACGTCTTGCACCCTATTGCGTGGGGTGTATGATAGGGCCCCTAGTGTTCACAATGTTAACTTAAACTTAATGTCACGGTTGTGGGTTTGTGCGCTCGCCTGATTGTTTGTTTTGGTTCCTTCATGCACATGTTATTGTGTCTGTGTTGTTTTGGCATCATCAGCTGTTCTGATTAGCCGGCCAGCTGTGGCTCATTATTGGGACTGTATCTGGGCAGTGACCCTATGTCTCCTTGTCCGTTTGTTTAGCTGTTCACGTACTCTGTCTCTTGTTTAGGACTGGTGTGGACCTGTCTCTGTATTCCGGTTCGATTTTGTTTCTTTGTCTGGCTTCCGTGTTTACCATCTATGATTAAGTCTCTCCTTATTTTCTCCTTGTTTATTTATATTGACTGTGGGTACTGGATGGCCCAATCCTAATTCTACCACTTAGCCCTTCCCCTCCCCTGTCCCAATTCTCTTTAGCTTGAAGACGTAGGGCTGAGGAGAAGTGGTAGATACCCCTTCGAACTGAGATTTTTCAGCACCACACTCAAAACCAAGGGGTAAGAAAATTTCCCAGAATACACCAGCCACAACAGCTGCATACAGTAGCTGCACCCAGAAGTAATGAGATCCACAAATTAGTATTTTTTTTGTCATTATTACGAATTTTTACAACAAACACATGTTTTAATACACTGATAACCGCGTTCGTATTTTACCATCATGCTTTTAAATAACGCTAAAAAAAACCCCGCTAAATTCTGCGATCTATAATCCCTAATAATAACTCCTGTACAGCAGTCCCACAACATTCTGACACTCGATGACACTCGAATACCCTGTGAGTGTGTTGGTGTGTTTAGAGAATATAGCCTCTGTGTATATGCGCAGTATAGTTATGATCTTTTTGCGACCTTATATTGTTATGATAACATAATATATGCCTTCAGTGATTCACTGAAGATAAATATCAGAAAATAATGCAACTGGAAAAACTACAGCAGTCATGATCGTCTGATCTCATATGAAGTAAGAGCTCGGGATGACATATGATGAAGTGTGCAGGTGTTGTAGTGCTGTCTCAATTCTTAGGGGTAAGTTTTGAAGCTCTTCCCCTTTACACTCTATTTCAAGGGCCAAGGGGAAGGGGTAGGGGTACAAAAATAGAATTGGGATTGGGCCTATATTACCTCTGGACAATCACTTGTAATTGGATTCATCTGTTTTCTCTTTTTTTTATTTTAAGTGTGACTCTTAAATGAATGAAATGATACACATTTTCTAACAGATTGTGGTATTAAATTCCACTGATGTGATGCTCTAAAAGAAAAGGCTTGACCAAAAGGGTCTGATGAATATATGAATATATGATGAGCTGATGAATATATTTTTTTTATACACTGCATGTAAAAAGCAATTAGTTACTTTACTTAAAGTGAGTAAACCCATTGTAACCGTTAAATTGACTTAACATATTTTTGATAATTTTGCTATTTACTTCATTTAATAGTTTTTTTACTTAATAGTTTTAATGCAATGGATTTACTCACTTTTTTAAGTACTGTACTTAAGTTTGCATATTCTACCTGTTTAATCCATTGCAAAGAAACGAGAGCCACAAACAAGTTTTGCTCCTCAGAGTTTCGCTTTAGTGGCTTTACTCCAAGAATCTGTCATGCCATCAGTTTCAGAGAATTAAGTAATGACAGGAAGACTAAAAACAGCAAAAATGTGTAGCTTCCTAAACCTCAAAAGAACAGTTTTTAGGTTAATATTTGTATGTGATTTTTTTCAATCATTTTACAGTTTAGCTTAACAGATTGATTAGGTGCATTCGACTTCATGCAGCGCTCCACAGATCGATCGAAATCTGAAAGTGCTGCATGCTTTTTAGAAATTTTGTCCGGATTGACGCTGCGCAGACGCCATGTGACTATCACATGTTGCATCAAAGTACCATGACAGTGCTCTGAGATCAAACGAACTCTGAAAAGCGACTGCAGGAGCTGCGGCGACCACACCGATATTACACGATTGGCTAAGTTCACCGCATGACAACAACCACGTGTGTTTCAGGTTTATTATTGGACAAAATCCGATTAAAACATTTAAAAACAAACAATTCACTTTTCATACCCTCTCTATCTTGTGCATCATGCTTATTAAAAGACTTCAAATATTTTACTGCCGTAATCATTTTTTGCTGATTAATTTGGTTATAAAGGCTAGATTGTTTGCACAGGTATATTTTCAACCTTTTTATACAGACTTTTTACTGCATTCAGCTCCATGAACGATTTAAATTATATATTTTAGTAAAAAAAAAACTAAATATTAACTCAAATAAGTCTTACAAACTTGAAATAAAATAATTATCATCATTGATCCTGCCACTCCAAAGGTTTCTTAACAAATTAATTTAAAGAATATTTTATTAAATAATTAATTAATATTTTTTTTTAAAAATCATTGATATGATTATGAAATACATATTTCTTCCTGTCTAGCCCTTTATACACATGTTTTAAAAGTGACATTGATGTACCTGCTCTTTCTGGGCAATTTCTACTGAAAGTGTAGCTCACTTATTTTAGGATCGTCCTTTTGTTCAATCTTTTTGGATTAAAGTGCTTTTTTGAAAATGCTTTCATTATCCAAAATAATCTAAATCATTGTTTAAGACTTAATTAAAACACCTTGTTTTGGGGTTTACATTATTATATATTGGAAAGTTTTATATCTATAAATGTAAATAAATGCAAACCCCTCTTTAGCAACAAGAAGTATTAGCCTAAAGAGGGATGTTTAAACTCCTAGAATTTGTGCTTATTGCCTTGTATTTAACAGGCCTATTCATTTTTATATTTATATTACCCTCTTGTTTCCTCCTATTTCTCTCATGCGTTTGTTATATATTTAATTCAAAATTCCCTTATTGTAGATACTGTATTTTATTTTATTTGTACTGTAAATCTTTTGTTGTTATAAATAAAAAAATTATGATGACGCAGTGTGATTGGTCATCATGACTACCGCAACTTTGAGCCCTGAAGTGATGGCTCCATTTTCAACCCTGCCACCGCCTGCGCTCGGCTAATCTCTTTGATCACAGGCTGCAGCCATGGTTCAAGTCGAACACACCTATAGATTCATTGATTGATTTGTTGATTCGTTCATTCATTCATTCACTGATTCCTTGTTTGATTGACTTACTGATTGATTCATTGATTTACTGATTCATTGATTGATTCATTATTTGATTCGCTTATTCATTGATTCATTCATTGATTCACTGATTCATTGATTGACTGTTGGTGATTTGACATTTTATTTTATTATTATTAGATTATTATCTTTTATATTGGTCACTGATATTCTTCTTTAATGGAATATTTGTTTGGAGTTGCTCATGTTTTTAGTTGACTGACATTCCTACTAGCTGGGATTTCCATCCTTAATGTGAAGCCAATCTTTATATTGAGTAGGGGGCGGGGCTTTCTTTTTGTGCATCATTCCCTCATAGCAAACGGTAAGAGGGGCGTGGCTAAGAATATTGTGGCTGAAGCTACAAACTGACATCATCAGAGAAGCCAATCCAAACACAGAAGCAAATGCACAGACTTACCATAACATGTTTTCAGTGAATTAACTTGCAGTTCACCTAAAGACTAACAATGTAGACTAGCAAAATAAACATACATTTTGATTTCACACTATTAGTGACTAAATTTGAATATTTATACTCTAAAACTACTATAAATAAAAAATAAACCTAACAAGTAGCAATGACCAAAAGTGTAACCAAAATTAAAATGTATATAATACGCTGGTTTACATTCTGGTCTTGTTATGACATTTATTAAAGAAGCTTTAACTTGCACTGTTAAAAATTATCTGCTAGTGCATGATTCACAAGTGTTTTCTGTATAATTGCGGTTGTGAATTGCATTATAGGATGTTGATCTCTGCTCTGTCGACTTTTGGTGTTGAAAATTCAACTCCACTGTTAAACAAAGTGACTTTTAATTGACATTTTAGTAGTTTGAAATAATATAATGTATAAGAAATAATATCTAGAGAAATAAGTCTGTAAAATAACAGAACATGAGATGGCGGTTTATTACAAGGTGTCTGTAGCGTAATATACAACAACAACCCAGACAACATATCACTGTAAACTGTTAAAAATGTTAATAAAAGTCCTTTTTTTTTACTTTTCAAGGTTAAAATTAATGCAATTCAAGAGCAAAAATAAATGAGGGGAAAAAAATTAAATCATGAATCACAAAATATGAAAATCGGTTAATTTTTTACAGTGTAGTGGAGCTGGTTAATCTAGTTAGGAACTCTATAGGATAAATCAGCTTCCACAACTAAAAATACTACAACCAGATGTATTTTTCAGCAGGGTTTAGCCGGAGTATACTGTGATATGTGTACTAAAGTACTTTGTTTGCTCTTATTAAACCTTTCAGGGTCAGCTAGACTGTGAACTAGAAGAAGATGGAGATGCAGATCAGGACTCAGAGAATCTAATTGAGGAAACAGAGGAACAAAGTGAAAACAGTGACACTGTTGACAGGTAAGAAATATCTGACACCACCATCATCATTATCATCATTAGCCACAGCCATGTCACCCTGCAGCCTATGACTGGTTACTCAGTGAAGCCAAGCAGGGCTGAGCCTGGTCAGTATCTTAATGGGGTACCACATGGGAAAACTACTGTAGGTTGCTGTTGGAAGTGGTGTTAGAGAGGTTAGCAGTGCTCAACCTGCATTCTCATGCCCCAGTATAGTAAAGGGGACACTATACTGTCAGTGAGCGCTGTCTTCCGGATGAGACGTGCTGAGGTGCTGACTCTCTGTGGTCATTAAAAATCCCATGGCACTTCTCATAAAGAGTAGAGGTGTAACCTCGGCGATTGGGTGGTTATGAATTGGATTGTGCAGTAGTGATGCACGGATATCGGTTATATCCGTGGGCGCTGCAGATAATCCGCGAGTCGGTGTGGTAATAAAAAAATACATTATGATTAGTTGCGGGTGGGTCGTGGGTGGATGAGTTTAATTATTGATGATTTAACCTTTGTTGAAGCAGAAATGGAGGCGAAACCCATCCGAGAGAAACTTAAAAAGGGAAAATTAAAAACAAAACAAAAGGAAGGAAAGAAAAGTGCCGCATGGGAGCGTTTTAGCAAAGGTTAACAAGGTTGAATCAAGTGCTAGGTATGTAATAAGCTATGCAACGTCTGTAAAAAATATGAAAGCCACAAGACTGGTACCTCAAATACCGGTCATCATGTGTGTGCTAAATTGAAAGGCCGGTCAAGTCAAAGTCTGACAAGCACTTTAAGTTCTTACATTCATCAGGACAGGAAAAGAGACCACTGGAAGTTACATGGATGCATGTGTGGATGGACCTGTGCTGCCTTGATATACAGTACGCCATGTTGTAGTCGGGGCTATACGCACGTATACTCAGTATGCCTACTTTTTTCCACGAGCTGTTTGGGTATTACGACTTCAGAGGATCAATAATTAAGTATACCCTTGGTATACTCACTTGTTTTGCTGATTAGACTTCCCTAATTTACCTGTATTCGCATCCCCTTTAACTGTATTAAACTGTATCCCAATTGTTTTTTTTAACTCTCATCTTAATTTGTTGCAATCGGTGCACTTTTGTCTATATTTTGCACCATTCCCTGCCCCCTAACGACCACAGCAGCTGTGAAAAAATTTTGTGAGTTTTTGAAAGTCAACCGAATGATGCCTCGCTGAAATGTTCAGGTAAAATTATAAAACAGCATGGGTGGGTTGGGTGGGTATAGTACACCACCTTTTTTTTTTAGGACTACACCACTGCAGTACGCCCCTTCCATGTTGTTTCTGGCAAGGGATGCGCAGATTAGCTCACTGAATCTGCTGTTAATATCAAAAGATCTACTCTGACCTATCATCATCATGCTTAAAACAAAGAATTAAAGCCTGTTTCACACCGCAAGCGTGAGCAGCGCGTGTTTTTTTCGGCGTCCATGTTAACAGATTTGAGCTTTCATACCGCACGCAGCAGCAGCGTGTCAGTGCGAGGCGTGAGCGTCGCTGAAGCAGCAGTGCCGCGATAGTTTCGGCGCTGGGTCTATTTTTGCCATGCTGCTCACGCTCAATTAAAGTGACAGTGCATTGATAATGACCAAAACACATTGAGTGACAGTAAAGAGTAGTAATTTTACCCAATAAATGCGGTAATAATATCCACTGATTTATATATATAGTCAATAAAATGAACTTAAATGAATAAAAACTGCAACAAACATTTATTTAGGCCCAAAATATTTATTTACGGGAGTTGTAGTCCACAGCGAAGTGTATTGTGGGTAGTGTAGTTCCATACGCATGCTGGATGCTTCTGCTCTCCATACGCGCTGCGCACGCTCTCCTCACGCATTGCTTTCGCTTGCGGTGTGAAACAGGCGTTAGAATTACTAAAGTGACGATCAGGTGCGGATATATATATATATCACATAAAATTCTATGAGGTGGCGGGTGGGTGATTAGTATGAAGCTGCGAATTCGAGTGACATTTCACTCCGCACATCTTTATTGTGCAGGTAAAAAATGGCATAGGCGGGTTGACAAAAATTGGGCAGTTTTGAAACGTAAATTTTATATGCAACTTATTTAACTAAACATAACTGTGCTCCTAATTTCTGTCTGTAGTGACTAGTGCACTGCGCAAACCGCGTGGGCCCACCTGCAAGAGGAGGAGAAGTAAAGTTTTGTGAAAATCGGACTTCTCAGACAAATCTGACTCCCCCTCGTGCATCACGCAGCGCTTGCAACTCATCATCAATCATTTTTTCGGCAATTGAGTGCTAGAACAAACAAAGAAGTGTTGTCTGATTGAGCACCTAAATATGTTCAAAAAAGTTTATAACGCCAAAATGGGATGAGTTGATACCCCATTTCGAAAGTAAAACATAGCCTACTCTAATAGGTAGTGTAATCTACAGCAACAAGTGCAGTGTAGGGGTGAGAGGGGGCAATGTTTCGATGTGATTCAATTCAGTTTTATTTGTCTAGCGCTTTTACAATGTAGATTGTGTCAAAGAAGCTTCACATAAAAGATCACAGTAAATAGGAACAGTGTCAGTTCAGTTTTCAGTGTTTAAGTTCAGTTCAGTTTAGCTTTTGCTGAAAAGCAAATCCATTGATGTGCAGCTCTACGGGTCCTGATCCATGCAAGCCAGTGGCAACAGCGGCGAGGAAAATACTTCACCAAAACTTGGCGAATGTGAAGAAAAAAAAAAAAAACCTAGAGAGAACCGGGCTCAGATGAGCATGACCATTTGTCCACTGGCCAAACGTCCTGTGCAGAGCTGCAGTCCAAGTGCCGGAGGCTGAAAATTGGACCTCAGCGAAGACTCCTCAGTCCCTGGAGCGTCACAGTAATCAGTCTCATGTTCTCCACTCTTCCATGACCACTACAGCAGCTGTTCAGGATACGACCTGGTCCAGGATATGGAAACCTTGGCATAATCTGGTTATGCTTGGGATCATCTGGTTATCCTTGTGATCTGGTTATGTTGTGGTTGTTGGTTGCTGTATGGTTAAAAAATATGACATTTAAAGTAACTAGGTTAATTTGGATTTAAATAAATTAAACTTAATTAAAATATTTAATATTTTGGGCATTTTTATTTTTATTTATTTTTTTTTTAGTTTGGGTGAGTTTTGGACTATCCTGGCCAAATTCCCTCCATCGACCCTTACTGATCATCCCCATCCACCGAATTGGCTCTATCACTGTCTCTCCACTCCCCCTATAGCTGGTGTGTGCTGCATGCACTGGCGCCGTTGTCCTGTGGCTGCCATTGCATCATCCAATCGGATGCACCACTCTGGTGCAAACTTCAGTTTCATGTTTTGTTTTTTAATCTTTTCAGTCAGGGCACAGCGAGACTCAATCAAGCCCTTCAGAGACTGAATCAAGCCAGACGGCGAAAAACATCCAGTGACTCAGAAACAGCAAATACCCCAATTCAAGAGGAGTCCGAACCACTGCCTCTTCTTGAGGTACCTTTCTGTCTCATTCTATGCTGTGGCTGTCTTCATTATATTATTATAATGTGTAAACATGCATAACTGATTACTATCTGATTTGTTTTTACAAGCAAAATGTATGTGTACACTACCTGACAAAAGTCTTGTCGTCGATCCCAGTTGTGAGAGCAACAAATAGTAACTTGACTTCTAGTTGATCATTTGGAAAAGTATCAGAAGGTCGATTTTTCTGATGAATCATCTGTTGAGCAGAAGACCAACTGGAACCCACATTGACCCAAGACATTTGTGCTGCCCATTACATTATAAACACAGGAGAGGGCAAATTCTTCAGCAGGATAGCGCTCCTTCTCATACTTCAGCCTCCACATCAAAGTTCCTGAAAGCAAAGAAGGTCAAGGTGCTCCATGATTGGCCAGCCCAGTCACCAGACATGAACATTATTGAGCATGTCTGGAGTAAGATGGTGAAGGCACTGAAGATGAATCCAAAGAATCTTGATGAACTCTGGGAGTCCTGCAAGAACGCTTTCTTTGCCATTCCAGATGACTTTATTAATCAGTGATTTGAGTCATTGCAGAGATGTATGGATGCAGTCCTCCAAGCTCATGATGGAGTCAGACACAATATTCATTCTGTATTCACTGCAGCATGACTTTATATTCTATACTGGACATTATTTCTTTTAAATGACAAGACTTTTGCCTAAGAAAGGTCAGACTTTACTGTCCTAATGAAATAATTCAAAATCAAAGCATCGTATTTTATTTTGGTCAAATAAGCGAAATCTAGAGGTCTTTGTCTTTCATATAAGCCACTTCTGATACCAAATGATCAACCAGAAGTCAAGTTATTATTAGCTGTTCCTAAAACTTGGATAGGCGACAAGACTTTTGTCAGGTAGTGGATATAAATTCCGTATAGGTATAGTATGTAAATTATAATTATTACATGACAAAATGATTAGCCCTCCTATGAAATTTAATTTTGTTTGAAATTATTTCCCAAGTAAAGTCTAAAAGAGAGATTTTTTTAAACACATTTTTATACAAAAGTTTTAATAACTGCTTTCTAATAACTAATTATAATTAAATAATTAAATCTTTTGTCTTTGTCATGATGACAGTACATAATGATTTTCTAGTTGTTTTGTAAGATAGCAGTTGTCAGCTTAAATTTAGTAATATTTCATAATTATAATTTTGTCTTCAACTGTATATATTCATTTTCTTTTCGGCTTAGTCCCTTAATTAATCTGGGTTCGCCAGAGTTGAATGAACCGCCAACTTATCCAGCAAATGTTTTACGCAGCAGATGCCCTTCCAGCTGCAACCCAATCACTGGAAAACATCCACACACACTCATACTACAGACAATTTAGCTTACCCAAATCACCTATACCACATATCTTTCGACTTGTGGGGTAAACCGGAGCACCCGGAGGAAACCCACGCCAACACGGGGAGAACATCCAAACTCCACACAGAAATGCCAACTGACCCAGCAGGGCCTCGAACTAGTGACCTTCTTGCTGTGAGGTGATCGTGTTATCCACTGTGACGCCCCAACTGTATATATATATATATATATATATATATATATATATATATATATATATATATATATATATTCAGCATATAAATATGAGCAATGATATGAACAGTAGTCATGCTGATATAAAGTATGACAATGCACTTGTTGGTTTCGTCTTACAAGGTGTTGTTAAATGTAAAAATACAGTTTTTTTTCAGGCCTCTCAGTATTAAAGACTTTGTTACTGACTTCTAAAGAGTTTCATGTTGCTTTTGTTGCCATAACAAGGTCACCTGATAGATTGTTGATACCAAATATATCATTGAATCCTGTTGTTATTTAATATCTAACAAATAGCAATAAGGTCAGTCCATGTCAATTCAACCGTAGGTATTCTTGACTTTGGAAGAATAACATGATTGGCAGGCTGTAAGAGGGTAACAAGCTACATTTCTGGTTTCTGTGTAAAAACATTCCTTTTAAACACAGTTGCATCAGCTGTATACAACATTCAGTTTTCGGCTATTGAAAAAGGGTTAAAAACATCTGGGTTCTCGTGTATCTGAGACTGAACCATTTATAAATAAACATGGTTATTAAAAATAAAGATTACAAAATAAAAGTTTATTAGGAAAGACAATTTATTAGGATAGGGCGACACTGTGGCTCAGTGGTTAGGACTGTCGCCTCACAGCAAGAAGGTTGCTGGTTCGAGTACCGGCTGAGCCAGTTGGCATTTCTGTGTGGAGTTTGCATGTTCTCCCCGTGTTGGCGTAGGTTTCCTCCAGGTGCTCTGGTTTCCCCACAGTACAAAGCAGGGGTGCCCAAAGTTTTTCCTATGAATAATGCTATGAATAAACGTGTTAAAAAGTGTCATTTTGGGGACGTGTACACAGGTTGCTGTTTTAGGGGTGTGTTGCCCAACTTAACAAGGGGGCGGAGCCAAGAGCTCCCCTGCTTTGTGTATGGAAACAGACAGGCAGACAGAGAGAAGGAAGTTGGGCTGGGCGATACTGCAAAATTTGGTATCGATCCGATACCAAGTAAATACAGGGCCAGTATCACCGATATCGATACCGATGCTGATACTTACACATTAAAAAGCATGCACTTAAACCTAAATGTACTTTTCTGTAGGGGAGAAAAGTGTGATGATTTATGATTTTAATGCCCTAAAAGCAGCTATAATGTATATGTTAAAACCCAGGGCAAGTTTTAAGCCAAATTTTAGGCCAATAAATGTAATTAGTTTGTTTAAATTCAACACAAATAAACTGTTTACGACATAATTGACAAAACGACAAATTTATCAGCGTAGAAGGTTTCTGTGCAAAAATAAAATAATGATTTAGGAATTGATTTAGTCATTTTTTTTTTCAAATAACTTAGATTTAAATCTCAGGTGAAAGGTATAATTTTACCATCTTTCTAAAATAACGTGTTATTAAGTAAATATACAGTTGAAGGAATATTTTTTAGCACTCCTGTAAAATATTAGTTGTTCAAGTATTTCCCAAATGATATTTAACAGAGCAAGGAATTTTTCCACAGTATTTCCTATAACATTTTTTCTTCTGGAGAAAGTCCTATTTGTTTTATTTCGGCTAAAATAAAAGCGTTTTTTAATTTTTTAAAACAATTTTAAGGTCAATATTTATTTTTGATTGCCTACAGAACAAACCACTGTTATACAATGACTTGCTCACCCTTACTTTAACCTAATTAACCTAGTTAAGCCTTTAAATGTCACTTTAAGCTGTATAGAAGTGTCTTGAAAAATATCTAGTCAAATATTATTTACTGTCATCATGGCAAAGATAAAATAAATCAGTTATTAGAAATGAGTTATTAAAACTATTATGTTTAGAAATGTGTTTAGAAAATCATCTCTTCCTTAAACAGAAATTATACAGGAGGGCTAATAATTCTGACTTCAACTGTACAATGTGAATCTGTCTCAGTTTGTTTTTGTGTGTGTTTTTACATGTATATTACTGGATCAGTCCTCAGCTCCTCCACTGGACTCCACCGTTTTACGTTCAAAGGTTGATCTGGGAAAGAAACGAAGTATAAAGCGCTCCAGACCGTCCCGTGCCGTCCGACAGAGAGCCGCTCTGCCTGCTCTGACCGAGGGAACAAACCCCGACTGGAGATTCTGCGACTCCACAGGTGGATCAGCACATGCATCATATCATATTTCATAAATCATAATCTATGTTAAAGGGATAGTTTCTATCTAAAAATTTCTAAAACTGAAAATGTACTCGCTATTTACTCTCCCTCAAGTGGTTTCAAACATTGAGTTTCTTTCTTCTGTTGAACACAGAAGAAGATATTTTGAAGAATGTTGGAAACCAGTAACCATTGACAAACAAATACTATGGAAGTCAATGGTTACAGGTTTCTAGCTTTCTTCAAAATATGTTATTATTATCCTTCTGTAGTTAAATGAAAGAATTATTGTGTATAATATATTTCAGTGCTTCCCACACGTTTGAAATAGACTTGCGGTGGTAGCTGGATTGAAACACACCATTTGCCCACATCAGATAAATAGTTAACTACATGCGATAATCAAAACATCATTTATTTTTTAACAATAATTGTATTTATTATGACACTGTCTTGACACTGTTTCTTTTCAATGGATTAAAGTTAAAAAAAAACTGTTTAAATAAAAAAAATCCACTATTTCTCTTACTTTAATGCTATTAAGGAGCCATGTGCACCCACTGACAGGTCAAATCTGCTTCTCTCTCTCAAGTTCAAATCAAACTTGAATGCTGAAGGATTTTAGATATGTAGATAAAACAGCCTATGTAATATATTAACGTCATCAATTTAACAAAATAATCGGCAAATGAGAAATAAATGGGTGACGCGGTGGCGCACTAGGTAGTGCTGTCGCCTCACAGCAAGAAGGTCGCTGGTTCGAGCCTCGGCTGGGTCAGTTGGCTTTTCAGTGTGGAGTTTGCATGTTCTCCCCGGGTTGCGTGGGTTTCCATCCTCTGGATGTTTCCTAAAGATGGGTTGTAGCTGGAAGGGCATCCTCTGCTTAAAACATATGCTGGAAAAGTTGGCGGTTCATTCCGCTGTGGCGACCCTGGATTAATAAAAGGACTAAGCCGCCAAGGAAATGAATGAATGAATGATTAAATGAGAAATAAAGGACAGAAAACAATGCAGACAATATCTCAAAAATGATCATAATTATAAGATTAAAACATGTAAAAAAGGCAATTAACCATGTGTTGATGAACCATTACTAATGGTGTACATATATTTTGCAGCATTTCATCCTCTTTGAGAGTCGTTTTGATTCATGAATTCATTATTTTATGTTTTTCTCGCTCATGCAACTGTTCAAGTGCAGTCAGCTGTGAGCTAAGCGAAAGTAGGTTTACGTAAAAAGTAATGCAAAAGCGCAAACAAGCTATAGAAGGCGAAAGCAAAAGCTGAATCCAGGACATTTTTGGAGATTTAGAAATCCAGGCCTGACAATTTTTTTAAGTCCAAAAATGCATGTCTCTGTGGGTCTACAGAGCACGTGAGACTGTCTGTGGGAGTGTTGACAGGTCTTGCGCACACTGTATGTAACGGGTAAACAAGAGAAAAGTTTCCACTACTTAATCAATTGTGGATGTTTGGTTATATTGGGCAGATACAAAAGAAGAAAGAAAGAAAGAAAGAAAGAAAGAAAGAAAGAGCTTTATTGCCAGGTATGTTCACACATACGAGGAATTTGTTTTGTTGACAGAGCTTCTACAGTGCAACAGGATTACAGAGACAGGACAAAAAACAGATAATAAATATATATAAAAAATAGAAGTAAGTAGTGAGTGCAAATATACAGATTGACAAGTGTATGTACATGTTTATTACTATATACAACGTTATATGTGCAGCTGTTATGTGCAAATTGGCATGTAAAGTATGTTGTTAAATAAGTGTATATGTGTATAAAAGTGTATGGCAAGTAGTGATGTTGGCTCCACAATTATTATCATCAAGTGTTCATGAGATGGATTGCCTGAGCGAAGAAACTGTTTCTGTGTCGGGCTGTTCTAGTGCGCAGTGCTCTGTAGCGTCAATAACCACACAGTTATTGACTGAAAAAGTGTAAAAGGATGTTAATAATAGTAAAAAATAAATAAAAATCTGTCACTAAATATACCTGGGCGGCCCGCCCAAGAAAAGTCTATGTTGGAGCAGGGCTTTACATTAACAACCGCCAAATGCGGGTAGATTTCAGCGGCAGCGGGTAAGACAGACACTCCCACTAGCCACTTTGGCTGGTTGAAAATAATTTTCCCTGATAATATTTCTTAAAAGCAGCTTTTGACAATAAGGATGGTCCAATATGCATGCAAAGGCGATCTTAGAATTGAGAAGCAACACGACTGACAAAATAATTGCGTTCGCAACTTCGCGCGAGCAAAGCGGGTGAATACCGAATGAGAGGAGAATCACTCGCGCTAACAGCTGAGGTGATGCACGCATATAACGCGTGCGCGCTCCCGTTTCCTTGCGTGCAGCAACTGTGCTAGAAACACAACTGATGTGATCGGTTCTCTTTCAAATCGACTAGACAAAAAGTGATGAGCATGCACCCACAGTCTTTCTGCTTTCAAGATTTCCAGAGTTGACTTATTGTAAGCAGCGCCAGTTGCTTTCGCTTTAACCATTCTTTGAACAGATTATTTATGGGTCTAACATTAACCGTGTGTGTGATCATCCTTTAATTATCACACGTTATGTTTTTTACCTGCTTTCTTTTGCGTTAATATGGTTTAATTATAATTTTTTACAATAACATTGCTTTAATGGGAGATTAACTCCCCATTTATGTGTAGTTAACTGGTGATCTAAGACCTTTAGCCAGGACAGATTACTGTGCATGTGTTTTGTTAAATAAAAAGTATAGTATAAGCTATATTTTGCTTGTTTTGACACATTTAAAATTTGTGGCTAAGAAATAATTAATTGTTTATGTTTGGTGCGGTCAGAGATAAATTAGGTAAATCCTTTATTTTGAGCTCTGAAAATGATGTGAAATAAAAGCTAATTGTAATACTATGAAACCATGACCCATGTGCTCATGATTATTGAGCTCATACACGACACACAAAAGTGAAATGAATTAGGAGGCATGTGGAGATAACCCAACATCTAAATCAAGTCATTTTAGCATGTCAAAGTCATATTTATGTGTTTAAAATATATTTTCTCAACAATAAAATTGTGGCTAGTAAATATGGCGAGTGGCTAGTAATGTTGGAAAACTACTAGCCACAGTGGCTGGTGATCAAAAAAGTTAATGTCAAGCCCTGTGTGAGAGGCTATTTATTTGAATACAAAAACAAACGCTACTTTTATTTATACAGAACTTTTGGATTAATTTGCAGTATTTAAGGCAAGTACCTAGAAATGAAAAGTAAGAACAAAAAAAATAAGTTTGATCAATTATAATAACTAATTACTTCTATAGATTTTTTTTTTTCCAAAACTGCTAATATCACAAAACCAACAGATTGATTTAAATGATTTCCAAAGACCAGCCGTTTTTAATTTATCATAGTGTAGCTTTCTCTTCATTTACATTCAACGTGGAACTAGTTACACAGCACTGCAATGTTAGATTTTCAGCTACAAATTTGAAGACTCCAGCTTGTCTGTTATTTTAATGGAATAAAACTCCTACTGTTACAGATGCCAAAGATCAGATTTCCAATGGAGGGGACTCAGAATCAGAAGAGGAACCATCTCAGGAAGTCACATCTACTCCGGCCCCCAGTCAGCCCAAAAGAGTGTCTGTGTTTCCCGGGATAAACCCTTCAGCCCTGATGGTAGAGCAACACACTGATTATTAACGATTAGTCAAATTTTATTAAAATGAAAAATCTGTTATTCATCTCTCACCTTCATTTCCTTAAAACCCACTGAGGCCTTCACAACACAAATTAAGATATTTAATTCCAGGAGATACAGAGTTTAATTTTAGTTTATTGCAAAATAGTTTAGAAAAATATATAATGTATTGTCATCATGGCAAAGAAAAAAGAAATGAGTTATTATAAATTACATTTCTTCTCTCCACTAAACAACACTTGTGAGATATTTTATAAAATAATTAGATTTGACATGAGGGCTAATAATTTAGACTAAATATATAAATGTATACAGCTGGGCAACATAGTGGCGCAGTAGGTAGTGCTGTTGCCTCCCAGCAAGAAGGTCGCTGGTTCGAGCCTCGGCTAGGTCAGTTGGCGTTTCTGTGTGGAGTTTGCATGTTCTCCCAGCGTTCGCGTGGGTTTCCTCCGGGTGCTCCGGTTTCCCCCACAGTCCAAAGACATGCGGTACAGGTGAATTGGGTAGGCTAAATTGGCCATAGTGTATGTATGTGTGCGAATGAGTGTGTATGGGTTTCCCATTGATAGGTTGCAGCTGGAAGGGCATCCGCTGCGTAAAACATATGCTGGATAAGTTGGCGGTTCATTCCGCTGTGGCGACCCCAGATTAATATAGGGACTAAGCTGAAAAGAAAATGAATAAATGTATACAGCTGAAGTATTAGCCCTCATGAATTATTTGCCCTCCTGTATATTTTTTTCTCCAATTTCTGTTGGAGACATAATAGTTTTATTAACTCATTTCTAATAACTGATTTCCCTTATCTTAAATAATATTAAAATAATTTTTGACTAGATATTTTTCAAGAGACTAGTATTCAGCTTTAAGTGACATTTAAAGGGTAAAGTTAAGGGAATTAGGCAAAGTTATTATATAACGATGGTTTGTTCTGTAGACAATCGGAAAAAAATATTGCTTAAGGGGGCTAATAATATTGAACTTAATGTTTGGTAACACTTGATAATTATACACTGAATCATTTACTAAGCATTAGCATCTAGTGAATTCATTATTTGTTAAGCATTACCTCTACATTACTAAACGTTATTAAGCAGTTTATACCTGCAGCTTGTTACGTGTTTAAGATGTTTAAGTGGGATGCTGTAACATTTAGGTTAGACGGGTGTAATGTGTGCGACAGATCAAGGATGAGGCAAGAATCAATTATCTATTTAAGCTTTTTACTCAGTAGTTGAAACAATTATGTAACAGTAATAAATGAAAAAAAAAAACATTTATAATTATCTTTAAACAAAAACAACGAGTGTAAGCCAAATCAAAAAATTAACAAAACAAAACAATCCTTAAAACTAAAGTCTAAACTAGGCGTCAAAAATAAATACAAATAAAAACCGAGATCTTCAGTGTATACGACACCCGAACTAAACTAATTAAAGCTACAAAACTCAAAATACACAGCTGGCAAAACACTCAAACTAATCTAACAAAACATCAATCTAAACTAAAACAAACCGGATAAGACGGTCAAAGCTTAGTTTAGAATCGCACAGCAACCATCACATTATGTTACTTAAAGCCAACGAAGTTCAACAAGCAAACTCGAATTACCACAGTAAACTGTGATAATAAATCACTAAACAGCCGAAGCACAGCACAAACAAATTGCGTGAAGCACAAATGGCAGAGCGCACACCACACACTGGTCTGTCGAGGCTTTAAATCCTTGTGGCTCGTCCTGGGATTGGTGGAACTGACACCATCATAATGATGATGGACAGAATGGTTAACCAATAAGCAAGCAGAGAGGAGGGTGAAATTGATTTATTTTTCATTACTAAATTAACTACTGAATTATTTACAAATCATTTGTATTTAAAGGGCACATAGTTTACCTCTTTTTTATGATTTAATATTAATATTATGGTTCTTCTGAGTGTGCCAGTTTAGGTTCAGTTTAAAACACAATTCAGTTTTTTTTATTATAATGTGTTAAAAAGTGTCATGTTGGGGGCGTGTCCACAGCTCGCTGATTTATGGGTGTGTTGCTTCACATGTAAATTAGTTTCGGCTTCCCGCCAATGTAACAAGGGGGCGGGGCCATGAGCTCACCCACTCTGCGTTTGCAACAGAGTCTGACAGGCAGACTGAGAGAAGGAGCAGGAGTGAGAGGATCAGCATTCAGTCGTACATGTACAACTCGGACACAGACCAAGCAGAGAGTACAAAATCATTTGTGTCTTTGTACAGTTTTACAGCCAACTGTGTGCTAGTTTCAAGTGCCGAGCTTGTACACAGAAACTAATAACCACGCACACTGAATTAACTTTGACTGAGGCACCGGATGCGTCACTCGAAGCCGCGACACGGCACACCAGACACTCTCTGTGGCGCACCAGATACATGAAGTGTCCCGAATCGTCGCGCCGTTGTGTGTACCCTGATAGAAACCTATGTTTAGAATTCTAAAACGCATGGCGCTGCGTCAGGTACAGCAGCGCCTAGTTAAGATCACAGGGAGCTTCTGGGATCGCGAGAAATGCAAACGGCTGCAGTATTAGGTAGACTCAATGAGAAGTACACATGTTTGCAAACCTACCTAAAGATACAACCAATAATTCCGATTACAGTGATAATGTGGAGAATATTGCTCTTGTGTTGAGCCCAATGAGCCTTGCATCTAAAAATAGAGCTAGGGTGTTCCTTTAGTGATATTGCTTCGACTCACGCTGAAAATGGCGGACGTGAATCAACAAACTGAGGATATGATGTCAATCAATATTGGTGGGCGGGGGGACCGCACTCCTACGTCAAGTTGCGGTCGGTCTGAAAACCACTCCAATTGGTCCACCAATTTTTATGTTGTTAAATTGAAAAAAAAAAGCACTGGGTGTGCTTATATTTATAAAGCATAAATAGTCCTCACTTTAACTTGGGTCACAAAACTATATGAAAATAAAGCATTTATTAACATGTAAATTAACTATTAGTATATGCCTGAATAATAACATATATAAATGTTAATTTGAATGGTTTATTAATCATGTACTAACTCATTCTGAATGATCAAAAAAACACCAACTATGCTCAAATAACTGGTTTGTAAATAATGCAGTGGTTAATTTAGTAATGAAAAATAAATCATTAACAAAGTATGAAAGTATAATTATTAAGCTCGTTATAAATGTGGTTGTAAGTCAAGAATACAGCACTTGTAGCTACAGTTATACAGTTTACTAACGTTTATTAATGTAGAGTTTATGCTCAACAAATAATGAAATCACTATTTGCTAATGCTTAATAAATGATTCATAGTGTGTAGTTATTATAAAGTGTTGCCAAATGGTTTTTAGAAAATTAAAAGCTACTTATAATCTAGCCGAAATAAAACAAATAAGACTTCAGTCAAAACAAGATTATATTGTAAATATATAGGAAATATTGTGAAAAATCCATTACTCTGTTAAACATCATTTGGGAAATATTTGAAAAAGAAAACGAATTCACAGGGGGTGAATAATTTTGACTTCAACTGTATATATTCGATATATATACAGTACAATATTTTTAGTATTGGTCTACACCTGTAGTGATCTTTTTATTTTAAGGCATCCTTGTTACAGTGTAACTACTCATTTAACTACCGACGTATATTAAATGAGAAGGGTTAGAATGCAGCTTGTAGGTTTAGTGTTATACTGTAAAAAAAATCCATAAATTAGCAGTTTTCTGTATTTTGTGATTCAATGATTCAATTTTTTTTATTTTTTCCCTCATTTATTAATGCTTTTGAATTGCATTATGGGACCTTGATCTTTCTTCCAACAACTTTTAACCTTCATAAGTTAGAAAAAGTGACTTTTATGAACATTTTTAATAGTTTAAAGTGCTGTATTGTCAGGGTTGATGTTGTATATTACACTACAGGCCCCTTGTAACAAGCTGACAGCACATTTTCTGTTATTTTTCACACTTATTTCTCTATATATTATTATTTCTTATACATTATATTATTTTAAACTACTAAAATGTCAATAAAAGTCACTTTGTTAAACTGTAGAGATGAATTTTCAACATCAAAAGTCAACAGAGCAGACATCAACATCCCATAATGCAATTCACAACCGAAAAAACCCCAAAACAATCCCAAAATTAAGAAACTGTTCATTAACAGATATTGTTTGCAGTGTAGTGTTAACAGTTTCATCGGTGTTGTCTCCTCATGTCTTGATGCTGGTGTTTTTATTGTTCAGGCTCAGTTGAAGCGCAGGAGTGCAGCTGTAGATTCAGATGCTCAATCAGAAGCTCAAACCCCTCCGTCTGTTCCCTCTCGCTCTCCCCGAACACCCAGCAGGACCCTCGGCCCCCGAGTGCTGCCCCCTGCCGACGCAAAGGATGCTGGGTAAGTGGACCAGAAACTAGAGTGCATGTATTTGCAGGTTTGAATAGTTACAGTTCAGATACCTGGGCGGATCAACTTGATTTCAGCTTGACATCTTAGAGGGCATTTAAACAGCAGCGGTTTAATCTAAATATTTAAAGAGCCCCTATTATGGGTTTTTGAATATGAGCTTTCATGGTGTAGCACCTCTAAGTGAATGAAAAGATCCAGCTGAGGTTTAAATCTAAAAGTGCAGCATGTTTAAAACTATTGATTCTTTAACGAATTAGTCGACTCAGAGTCGAATAAATGAATCATGTTGAGTTCAGATCTTAGGCTTGAATCTGTCGATACAGTACATCACCTAATATGTAGTTCCAGTTCACGTGAACGCACTTTTCCTTCAGAAACTGGTGTAGTGCAGGCGATCACGGGACTGATCATGAAGCGAAGATGAAGATTACTGACAGATGGAGATTCAGCTGCAGGGAATAAAGGGTTATTAAAGTTAATTTTCACAACAACACCACAGTACAGCCAACCTTATCAGTAACTGTTACAGTTCATGTTTCTTCTTCCGCCGGATCATAACATGTAAGTGTCATTAAAATTGTTGCCTCGTTTGGTGTAGTTTGCAAAATATGTGTTTAATTGTGTGTTATAAGTTGTAATAACCCGCGCGGCTTGTAAACATGTATCTATTATAGATCAGTGCTTGTACTGTATCTCTCAGGTTAAATCTGTATGAGGCTGTTCACATATTGTGTCCAAAACTACGTTAAAAACGTGACGCATGCTTCTTCCTTTACCGATTTTAAATGTTTTTCTGAACTGGCGATCCTCTACAGTTTACCTTTGTTATGGCCACCATCAGCTGTTCCTCACATGCGTGGCGCGGTCAATTTTCAATATAGTTCATCTTTTGCCACTGTGTGGATTAATACTGAATGTGTGTCGTTGTTATAACTTCGGGTTAGCATTGAGAGTAGTGTAATAGCTAATTCTATCAAACCTCTTCAGCTGCTTCAGAACGCAGCAGCACGAGTGGTCTTTGATGAACCCAAAAGAGCACATGTCACTCCGCTACTCACCCGTTTGCACTGGCTGCCAGTTGCTGCTCGCATCAAATTCAAAGCTCTGATGTTTTCTTTATTCTCCATTTCCACCTGGGGATACTCTTCCCGAGGCCCTCAGACTATGCAGAGCCACTGATTCGATCCAAGACCAACGACGAGATGATCCCAAGGTTTTTATATCCTGGACCTGGCCGAATCCTGAGCAGCTACTGTGATGGTCATGGAGGAGTGGAGAACATGAGACTGATTCCTGTGACGCTCCAGAGACAGACGAGTCTTCGCTGAGGCCAGCTTCCAGCCTCCGCCACTGAGACTGCAGCTCTGCACAAGACGTTTGGCCAGCGGAGAAATTAAAATGGTCGTGCCCAACTGAGCCTGGTTTCTCTCAAGGTTTTTTTTCTTCACTTCCGCCTTTAGTGAAGTTTTTTTTCCCTCTCCGCTGTCGCCACTGGCTTGCATGTTTCGGGATCTGTAGAGCTGCGCATCGTTGGATTTGCTCTTCAGTATTTGGACTCTCAGTAGTGATTATTAAACCACACTGAACTGAGCTCAACTGAACTGAACTTAAACACTACAAACTGAACTACACTGTTCCTATTTACTATGACCTTTTATGTGAAGCTGCTTTGACACAATCTACATTGTATAAGCGCTATACAAATAAAGGTGAATTGAATTGAATTGAATTGAATGTTTGCTTACAAAGCGACCTCTTTCTTTGCTCCTTCTTATCTGCTCTCACTTCTGCAGATATATGTGCCCTCCAGAAACTTGCATTCTGTGAATGAACGTCGCCTCGTGGTTCCATCCCTAAGAGGGAAGAAATCACTTTCCCGAACTCTCGCATTTAATCTGCCCAGTTGGTGGAATGAACTCCTTAACTACATCAGAACAGCAGAGTCACTTGTAATCGACTAAAAACTCAACTATTTAGTCTCCACTTTCCTTCCTAATCTTAACTGCCTCTCTGGCTATACCACTAACTGTACTCTCTCAAAAAAAAACTTACATTACTAATGTTTTGCTTCTTCGACTTTACACACCTGAAACTTGTCTATAGCACTTGTTCACTGCTGCTCTTATAGTTGTGTAAATTGCTTCCTTGTCCTCATTTGTAAGTCGCTCTGGATAAAAGCGTCTGCTAAATGACTAAACGTAAATGTAATATGCTGGTGTTTAACTGTATTGCTTTGTTGCATTCTTGCATTGGGCTCTCTTTGCTACTTCATAGCCATGGTGGGCGTATCTCTCTGTCTCGTGCTGAACCCAGTTGACCAATCACAACAGACTGGGTCATCGGTCCAGTCAGCGCAGATTAGCTTCGTGCTAAAGAGGGGTTTGGGATCAAATGAATCGCTGAACGATTCATATGGAAGTCGTTGGGATAATTAGGTGAATCAATGAAACAAAATGAAAGTGTTTTTGACCTTGCACACATATCAGCATATTATTGAAGACCCCAAAACCTAAATATGACCTTTTTTAATGCAAAATAGGAGCTCTAAGCTTTTAAGCCAGCAGCTAGCTCTCTGCAACTCTCACATGGTCGCCCACTGTCGCTAAGCAGGGCTGAGCCTGGTCAGAACCTGGATGGGAGACCACATGGGAAAACTAGGTTGCTGTTGGAAGTGGTGTTAGTGAGACCAGCAGGGGGCGCTCAACCTGCGGTCTGTGTGGGTTCCAACACCCCAATATATTGATGGCGACACTATACTGCTCAGTGAGCACTGTCTTTTAGATGAGATGTTAAACCAAGGTCCTGACTCTCTGTGGTCATTAAAAATCCCAGGATGTCCTTCGAAAAATATTAGAGGTTTAACCCCGGCATCCTGGCCAAATTTGCCCACTGGCCTCTGTCCATCATGGCCTCCTAACCATCCCCATATCATAATTGGCTTCATCACTCGTTCTCCTCGTCCTTTGTTTGTGGTGTGCGGTCTGGGTCATCCAGGTGAATGCAACACAATGGAGGTGGATGAGGAGATTCTGCCCAAAAAATGTGTAAAGAGCTTTGAGTGTCCAGAAAACCGCTATATAATAGTAAGGAATTATTATTTTATAAATTTTGGCTAGGAGTCTAGAGGTCACACTGCAAAAAAACGTTTCTGTAGATTTGTAGTCCTAGTGATTACCTAAAAACATTAAGGATGTATGTATAACTGTTTATTTTTTAAGGTTGATGTTGTTATTCCTAATTTTATTTAGTTTATTTGGTTAAGTTTAACAATAATATTGTCAAATAAATTGCTGGAGTGTAGCATATGTTTGTTCAAAGATCTTTAGTTCTTTAATTTGAAATGTGTCGTCTTATTTTAGAATTGATTCTTAATTTAGAATGTATTTTATAAAATAGGGATGTTCCTATTTTGAAGGCGTTAAAAACAACAACATGGAATGTTCCCACAACATTTTGTGGAATCAAGAACTAAAAAATAAAAACAAAAACTCAACGTACAAAGAGAAAAGTAGCACTTCTTAAGAAGTAATTCTTCTTCTAATCTGTCACACAACACATATTGACAGTGCTAGATACTGTGGTGCTTAATAATTAATCATAAATGTAGTGGGAATGATCATAACTACGTCACATATTTGTAATAACATTTATTCTTATAAACCCAGGTCCGGATCTTCTCCCTCCTGGCTGCTTGAACTCAAATCCAAGAAGCGAATAAGTCAACCTGAAAGTGAAGCGTGAAGCTCATGAAGATCAGGTCAGTCAAATGCAATCAGTCAATTCTCTCAAATAATGTAAAATAAAACTCATTAAGTGGGAAAAGTTGCATGTTGCTTCTTCTATCTCCACTAGAGGGTGACAAAACACACTTTTACACTCACAGGCTCACTGATATTTCCATGATTTTAAATGAAACAATGACGGTTGATTGGTTTAATTTTTGACCTTAGATCTGTGAGGGATCACAGTGCTTAAAAAATTAACAAAATTTTATATTTATATATATATATATATATATATATATATATATATATATATATATATATATTATATATATATATATATATATATATATATATATATATATATATATATATATATATGTGTGTATGTATGTGTACATATATGAATTCCAGCGTTATGGATGTGACATCGGCAGTAAAAACTCCAAACATAAATTCACATAGAAAGTATATGTTAACATTATATTGACACATCTGTTTATATTTTCCAAACCAACTAACCACAGAGTTATGGGATCAGAAAAATATCAATCTGTAAAAAATCTTTATACTTTAAATGAGGAAAATAAACATGCATTATGGATGTGACAAAAAAGATTGCGAGTTTACAGTCTACAACATATTTTGTAGAAATTCTGTCAATTAAATGGCACAACCCAAAAGAAATAATGCTAATCAGGCAGATATGAGTCGGCTCACTATAGAACTACGGTGATTGATTTTACTTTGTTTGATATTTTTGCATTTATGAGGAAAAAGTGTCGTTATAAATGTGACACTCTTCCGTTATGGATGTGACAGCTGTGAAATTGCCACTTGTGTGATTTTGGCAAATTAAATATAATAGTTCGAAATACTGACAGATACATTTATGAGCATTTTAAAGCACTGTAAAATACTTGCTTACACAAAAAAATATAGAAAACACATATATATATATATATATATATATATATATATATATGTATATGTATATGTATGTATGTGTGTGTGTATATGTGTATATAAGCAAAATCCCACAAGTAGCAGTGCGATATGCGTTGGCTTGTGTGCGTTGGCTCGAGGCAGCAGGCTGAGTGCCTTAGTGTTCCACCAGTGACTATATACAGCCAAATCACACTGCTTCTTATGTGATATTGCATTTGTACAATGGTTTGATGGCATAATCATGTATATAAAAAAGAAATTCAAACACAGAGTCTAAAAATACTTTTGTTCGAGGAATAACTTTCTTCCGCCATTCATTCACATCTACAGCTGACGTCAGAACAGCAGAAACCGATGCACATTCACCAACATCCCTTTTGAGCTAGTATTTGAAGGATTTTCTAGCGTAATGTCTAAAATGATGACAAAACAGGTGATTTTGCTCATATTTTAAGATTATAAGGCTGAACGACATGAAATGCCATCAGTCTACAGAGATTTCCCAGTATTTTTCTGTTGCAGTCGGGATTTCACAATAATTAATCCCAAAAAAGCCAAAGCAACACAAACACTGCCAGAAACACTACCAGAAACACTACCAGATTACTATAGTATAAAATACAGCACTACAACATACAAAAGAGAGAGAGATCGACTTAGAATGTCACTTACCTGTTCTGTAATGATTTGATCAGCTGTAGTTTGAAGTTTGGTAGTTTTTCCTCCTCTAAAGGCTTGTTATGTGGTCTCTGTCACCATCTTGTGGTAGAGCGTCAACCGTCTTTGCTCTGCTCAGTATGACAGGCTGATGGATGCAGACACCGAAATTATAAATATTTGAAATCCTTATAAATAAACTGCATAGTTGCAATATAAACAACTACATCCTCACCTAAAAAAGCCCCAAAAGTAAATTATGTTGTCCGATTTTATATATAAAAATATATATTTATATTAAAAAATAAATTATTTTTTATTTATTTTATTATTTTATGTAAATTAAAGGAATTTGGAGTTAATAAGTGGATTTATTTATTTTCTACAAGTCTGTTTTTGAGAGTCTGATAAGATATATTATAAAAGCATGATCTGGAAATCTGATTGTTCAATCAAAATCAGTACTTGCTGATCTAGACTGCTTTAAACGCTCTAGGTTGGGAATGGAAAAGGCTTATTCAAGAAATGTATGAGGTAGCTGCTGTAAGGATATTGTTTGTGATGATCCACATTTTAAATGAGAATTTTTGAGTGGGATTAAGGATTCTGCTGTGTAAATGGGATGGATATAAGAACTCTTGTGCCGACTGCTGTTAAATTAGATTGGTTGATTAGATATTTGTAAGTGTACCTAGCAAAAGTGACTATTTGGGGGTTGTTTTATTGCAGTGTCTCTCGTTACAGTTTTAGAAGTGGATTGCTCTTTTAATTCGCAGGTCAGATGATGCAGTTTGCCATTTTTTTTTCTGCCAAGGAAGAGTGTGTGACGCCACAAAGATGCCAAAGGAACTGACTTACACAAATGAGACGTAATGAGCTTTCGTTCTCATGTTGACTGAGTATCAGACTATTTGTTTGTTTGTTTCCTGGAGTAAAAGGTTTTCCAAAAACGATGACACCTTTTAATTATTAGTATTTTTCCATCAAAGTCTGTCATATTTATTTGGCAGCATCAAAATTGGCACAAGTGCTGTTTACTGCCAGTCAACGGGATGTGTACGTTATTTTAATTCTGTTTACGTCTATTAATTTATGCTGATAAACCATCTCTCGAAGTTTCTCCAGATTCTCAAGCTTGCCTGAGAATTAGAAATCAGTATAGCTTCATGATAAAATGCACTTTAACTGAGTCAGAATCACTGGAGACATTAACAATGCGTTTAATTTTTATATTTTATCAAATTTTAAATATCGTGTTTCTGAAAGTCGCCTGATTTTCATTATAAAACACTACCTGACAAAAGTCTTGTCGCCTATCCAAGTTTTAGGAACAGCTAATAATAACTTGACTTCTAGTTGATCATTTGGTATCAGAAGTGGCTTATATGAAAGACAAAGACCTCTAGATTATGCTTAATTTACCAAATTAAAATATGATCATGTCTTGATTTATAATTACTTAATTAGGACAGTAAGGTCAGACTTTGTTTAGACAAAAGTCACCACTTAACAGAAATAATGTCCAGTATAGAATATAAAGTCATGCTGCAGTGAAAAAAGAGTTAATATTGTGCATGACTCCCATGAGCTTGGAGGACTGCATAAATACATCTCTGCAATGACTCAAATCACTGATTAATAAAGTCATCTGGAATGGCAAAGAAAGCGTTAATGCAGGACTCCCAGAGTTCATCAAGATTCTTTGGATTCATCTTCAATGCCTCCTCCTTCGTCTTACCCAGACATGCTCAATAATGTTCATGTCTGGTCACTGGGCTGGACGAGACTTTTGTCAGGTAGTGTATAAAACGTCCTTTTTTCTTTTGATTGTTTTATTCGGTTTTATTCAGCATATGCCATTCATTTAAAACCAACTTATAAATATAACTGAGCGGTAATTAGATTTTATTCTGGCCACTCTATTGTTTTATATTTTGTCTTTAATTAGAGCTTGTAAGCGAAGCTGATTGTTTTGTCATTTTTATTATTTTCCCATGTCTTCAGAGTCCTGCCAAGAACACTTTTACCGACAACAATCAGAGCTATAATAATGTATATCAAGTCATGTTAATGTTCATTTGTCAATGTTTATTTTTAGACTTCAGCTGTGTAAATGCTGCTTGAGGAAAAAAGTTTACCTGTCTATTGCTGGGAAATGGGAGATTTGTTTTATAAAAATGAATTGCAATCAAGGGAAATTTTCATTAAATATTTTTGTAACTGGGAAGCAAGTTTTGTGTTTGTGTGTGTGTGCGTGCGTGCGTGTGTGTGTGTTGGTGTGCCAGTTATACAGTTATACAGCACATCAGTCATTGAAAGGCTGTATAAATGTTTCTGAATTCAAAGTATAAAATGTCTAATATCAAATCGAATCAAGTCCAGTCAATCAAATCCAAGTCAAGTCTAGTCAATACAATGCAATGCAATACAAAAACTACATATTAGGATTGTTGAGCCACATGGTTTTAATTGCTCAGAGCCCCCAAATCACTAAATCCACCCCTGTTGATACTAACACCTAAAAAACTTTCATTTAATAAATTTTTAAGTAAAGTGTTATGCAAAAAAATCACAAAAGTTGAGTGTGAATGACTGAATGAATCTTAATGACCCATATGTGTCCAGTTCTAGTGAAGTCAAGTCAGTCCAACTTAAATCAAAAGTCAAGTCAAATCAAGTCAAGTCAAACACTACACAAAAAACTGTATATTAGCCTAAAAAAATCACAAAAGTTAAGTGTGAATGACTGAATGAATCTGAATGACCCACGTGTCCAGTCCAAGTCAAGTCAACTCAAGTAAAAAGTAAAGTCCAGTTAAAAGTCAACTCAAGTCAAAAGTCAAGTCACAACAAGTCAAGTCAAATCAAACACAACACTAAAACTGCATATTATGCCTGTTGGGACTAAAATAAAATCACAAAAATTGAGTGAATGAATGAATCTGAATGATCCACATGTGTCCAGTGCAATTCAAGTTAAGTGAATTCAATTCAATTCTTGTGTAAATTCAATTCAAGTCAAAAGTCAAACCACAAGTCAAGTCAAATTAAGTCATCAGTCAAGTTACATTAAGTCAAGTCAAACACAACACAACACAACACAAAAATTGCATATTATACCTGTTACCCTAATAAAAAAAAAATCACAAAAAATTAAGTGTCAATGACCCTTGTGTCCAGTCCAGTTCAAGTCAAGTCAATTCAATTCGGTCCAAGTCAAGTCAACTCAAGTCAAGAGTAAAGTCCAGTCAAAAGTCAAGTCAAGTCAACAGTCAACTCAATCAAGTCAACTCCAGTCAAAAGAAAAGTCCAGTCTAATGTCAACTCAAGTCAAGTTAAAAGTCAAGTCGTTAAGTCAACTCCACTCAAAAGTAAAGTCAACTCAAGTCAATTCAAAAGTCAAGTCAACAGTCAACTCAATCAAGTCAACTCCAGTCAAAAGTAAAGTCCAGTCTAATGTCAACTCAAGTCAAGTTAAAAGTCAAGTTGTTAAGTCAACTCCACTCAAAAGTAAAGTCCAGTTTAAAGTCAACTCAAGTCAATTCAAAAGTCAAGTCATCTGTCAAAAGTAAAGTCCAGTCAAAAGTCAAGTCAAGTCAACAGTCAACTCAATCAAGTCAACTCCACTCAAAAGTAAAGTCCAGTTTAAAGTCAACTCAAGCCAAGACAAAAGTCAACTCAAGTCAAGTCAAAAGTCAAGTCAAGTCAACTCCCGTCAAAAGTCAAGTCAACTCCCGTCAAAAGTCAAGTCAAAAGTCATCTAAAGTCAAGTCAAAAGTTAACTCATGTCAAGTGAAGTCCAGTCAAAAGTCAACTCAAGTCAAAAGTCAAGTCAAGTCAACTCCAGTCAAAAGTAAAGTCCAGTCAAAAGTAAACTCCTGTCAAAAGTAAACTCCTGTCAAAAGTAAACTCCTGTCAAAAGTAAAGTCCAGTCAAAAGTAAAATCCTGTCAAAAGTAAAATCCAGTCAAAAGTCAACTAAACTCAAGTTAAAAGTTAAGTCAAGTCAACTCCTGTCAAAAGTAAAGTCCAGTCAAAAGTAAACTCCTGTCAAAAGTAAACTCCTGTCAAAAGTAAAGTCCAGTCAAAAGTAAACTCCTGTCAAAAGTAAACTCCTGTCAAAAGTAAAGTCCAGTCAAAAGTAAAATCCTGTCAAAAGTAAAGTCCAGTCAAAAGTAAAATCCTGTCAAAAGTAAACTCCTGTCAAAAGTAAAGTCCAGTCAAAAGTAAAATCCTGTCAAATGTAAAATCCAGTCAAAAGTCAACTAAACTCAAGTTAAAAGTTAAGTCAAGTCAACTCCTGTCAAAAGTAAAGTCCAGTCAAAAGTAAACTCCTGTCAAAAGTAAAGTCCAGTCAAAAGTCAACTCAACTCAAGTTAAAAGTCAAGTCAAGTTAAAAGTCAAGTCAAACACAACCCAAAATTATGCCTGTTGGGCCTAAAAAAAATCACAAAATAATAGTGTTAATGACTGAATGAATCTGAATGACCCAAATGTGTCCAGTCCATAATAAAAATCACAAAAACTGAGTGTGAATGACCCACGTCTTCAATTCAAGCTAATTCAATTGAATTCGGTCCAAGTCAAGTCAAGTCAACTCGAGTCAAAAGTCAAGTCCAGTCAAAAGTTAAGTCCAGTCAAAAGTCAAGTCATTTCAAGTCAATTCAATTCGGGTCAAGTCAAGTCAACTCGAGGCAAAAGTCAAGTCAAGTCAATTAAAGTCAAGTCAAGTCAAGTCAACTCCTGTCAACTCCTGTCGAAAGTAAAGTCCGGTCAAAGATCAAGTCAACTTAAGTCAAAAGTCAAGTCAACTCCAGTCAAAGTAAAATCCAGTCAAAAGTCAACTCAAGTCAAAAGTCAAGTCAAGTCAACTCCTGTCAAAAGTAAAGTCCAGTCAAAAGTCAATTCAAGTCAAGTCAATTCAATTCAAGTCAAGTCAACTCAAGTCAACTCAAGTCAACTCCTGTCAACTCCTGTCAAAAGTAAAGTCCAGTCAAAGATCAAGTCAACTCAAGTCAACCTAAGTCAAGTCAAGTTAAATGTCACACAACACATCACAAAATTATGCCAGTTGGGCCTTAAAAAATCACAAAATAATAGTGTGAATGACTGAATGAATCTGAATGACCCACATGTGTGCAGTGTGTTTGGCTAGAGAGAGAGAAAGAGAGAGAGCGGTGTTGTGATGACAGCAGCTGATCCCGTCTGAATCCTCTTGGCTCGTGCCCTGTCGGTGCCCGCTGTGCCCACACTGGCAGCAGCTCCGGCTGGTGTCCACAGGGCGACTCCTGCCAACTCTCGGCCTATTGAGATTCAGTCTGACGGACACAAATGCGAGCGACAGACTTGCTGCATCAACAGCAATCGACGGCCGGCCCATTTCTGCTGCTGTGGACGGAATTAAACCATAAATACCCCCCAGGTCCCGTTCACTCGCCCGGCACACCCTCACCTCCAGACACACTCACACAACACACACACACACAACACACACACAATCGAGTGGACGGAGAACTGCTGAAGCTGGAGACGGCAAAAAAGAAAGGTAAAGATGCATCTGACTTACTTTTCTACATGCATGCTGATAAAAAAATCAATATTATTGCAAAAATATTGTCTTATTTTGCCTTCTAAAGAGTTGCTTATTGATTATTATGTGTTTGTGTACATTTCTCAGCATATACGAGTACACATCGCGCATTTAATTCATATTTTTATCATCCATTTTGAAAAGGCTCCGATTTATGAGGTCCAATTTTAATGGGAAATGCTACCTGGGAACTCTTTCTTGGATGCTTAGACCTGAAACTGCTCAATCCAAATCCAGCATCAGTTATGAAATCTCACTGGCACACTACCGAGTTTATGACTATATACTCTGTAACATTTAGGGGTGTCACGATTCTCCAAATCCTCGATTCGATTACATTTGCGATTCTAAAGTCACGATTCGATTAAATTTTCGATTTTTAACAAAAAAAAATTTTAAAGCACAAGCTATGCCATTTTAAGACGTATATGCAATATAATAACATCTGACCTTTGTTCACAATGTACCACACACTACATTGTCAAATATAAAATGTTTATTAACATTTCTAGCACGGTTCTAGCACGTTAATTAAATGCTGAAAACCGGAGTTTTCTATCACTGAATAAGGTCGCATGTCCGCGACTATAAATACTCCTATCGCGCTTGTAATTGCCTTTGCACGTGTTGAGTTGCTTGGAAGTTTTATTCCAAATGAAGACGGGAGAGTAGTTTGTGTTACACTTGTCGGTTTAGCAGATACATCTATGTTTTTGTGGTGCCTGCCGAGATGCCCGGCCATGTTTGTCGTGCTGCCGGTGGAATAATGTGGTATATGCACATTGCAGAGCTTGCAAACTGTGTTTTTTCTGTCGACAACACGAACGTTGTCAACATAACTCACTGGAAATCCAAAATACTTCCACACCGGCGACTTCAGTGAAAGAGGAGGGGGTTCAATTTCTTTCGATGGGTCTCCTGCGTCTGCAGTTGCCATGCTGTCTCGTGGCTGTTGTAGCTGTTAGGTTGACGCGCATGCGTGAGTTTTTTTCCGCTTGGCAAGTCAAGCTGCTGCTGACGGGACATAGGGGCGGGGCAGCATCGACGATTCCATTTTTTAGATTCGATAATCGAGATTAAGCATGAATTTCGATCGATTTCGATGTGACACCCTTAGTAACATTACATTTCTAGTTTTCGTATCTTTCGTATCGTAACAGCTGAACCCACATGTATGGCTATTCATATTATATTTATCTGCAAAGTGTGTATATTCTGAGACTATGTTGTTTGTTTGTTCTGTTGTGTATAAAAAAACTTAAAATAAAAGTATTGAAATAAAAAAATAGTAAATAAAAAATATATATGCTTACGATATTATATATTTGTGCTTATACATTAGATTAGTCAGTATCGAAGGCAAATCTGGAGCTAATCTAATAAAAAAAAGTGAAGATATCGTTTAATTTATTAAAGGTTAAGGAAAAATGTTACTTAAAAAATTAAAAAGAGCAAAAATATACTTTTTATATACTAAATAGTATAAAATATATAGTAAATTTGTATGTATTTTTGCAATATTTCACATGAATGAATTCATGCAAAATTAATGAATTCGCATGCATTATCTTTTTATTTATAAAGATGTTCTGACTATTGATTGAATAAATATATATTTATAGTATATAATTAAAAATTACTAAATCTTTTTTGTTTAAATGCATCAAAATATATTACTTTATATTACCATATATTACTGTACAAAATATATTACTGTATTTTACATACATTAATTTACAAAATATGCGGAATAGTATTGTATATTACTGTCCAAATATGTTCCCGTATATTACCGTATATTCATGTGCAAAATATATTGCTGTATATTAAAGATATAGGCTGTATTACCAGTTATTACTGTAAATTACAGTACATTCATGTACAAAATATACGCTGTTCTATCATTCATTACTGTACAAAATATATTACTGTATTTTACATGCATTAATGTACAAAATATGCAGAATAGTATTGTATATTACTGTCTAAATATGTTCCTGTATATTACCGTATATTAATGTACAAAATATATGGGTTTCAATAGCGTTTTGAGTGGATTATGGACTGTTTTTGTGACACACAACTCTAAAAGGTGTGTGTTGAAGCTGTTATAATCTGTCAGATCTGTGGTTCAAGCGTGAGAGAAAAACAGTATTGTAAGTCATGTTTCTTTTCTTTTCTTTCTGCTTAATGACGTGCCCCCAAAAAAGAGATTTAAAATAAACAAAACAATATGATGTCTTTTGACTGCATTCTTTAATAACTACATTACACAATACATGTACTTTTACTTTCAGTACTTGAGTAGTAAATTTTGAAATAAACTACTTGCAATACTTAAGTACAAAAAATGTTGAATACTTTAGTACTTCCACTTTAGTATGGTGCTTAAAGAGCACTTTTACTTCTACTCAAGTCACTTTTTGATAGAGTACTTGTACTTTTACTTAAGTCTGGGTCTCTAGTACTTTATACATCTCTGGTTATTACTGTACAAAATATATTACTGTATTTTACATACATTAATGTACAAAATATGCGGTATTGTATATTACTGTCTAAATATGTTCCTGTATATTACCGTATATTAATGTACAAAATATATGCTACATTATCTGTTATTACTGTACAAAATATATTACTGTGCATTAATGTACAAAATATACGGTGTATTACTGTATAAATTATATTGCTGTATATTACCGTATATTCATGTACAGAATATATTGCTGTATATTACTGTACATTAATGTACAAGATATATGCTGTATTACCAGTTATTACTGTAAATTACAGTACATTCATGTACAAAATTCATGCTGTTCTATCATTCATTACTGTGCAAAATATATAACTGTATATTACCATATATTAATGTTTAAAATATACGGTATATTACCATATATTAATGTTTAAAATATACGGTATATTACCATATATTAATGTTTAAAATATATGGTATATTACCATATATTACTGTACAAACTATATTATCGTATATTAATGTACAAATATATATGCTATATTATCAGTTATTACTGTACAAAATATATTTCTGTATATTACCATTGTACTCAATTATGCTGAGCACTGTACTGAGCACTATATATATATATATATATATATATATATATATATATATATATATATATATATATATATATATATATATATATATATATATAAAATAGTTATTGGTATAAAAGAGCAGTGAAAATAGAAATTATTCCAGAAACAGAAACTTTTATTATTAAACTGAAGTGTCCAGCACTTTGTTTTTGTGTGTTTGTTCGTTTATGAATTTTTGTTTGTGTTTGTCTGCTTGTGGCTTTGTATGTGTGTGTTTGTTTGTTTATTTGTGTTTTATTGTTTGTGTTTGTGGTTTTTTTGTTTGTGTTTGTGTGTGTTTGCTTGTGTATTTGTTTGATTGTGTTTGTTTGTTTATTTGTATTTTATTGTTTGTGTTTTTGTTTGTGTTTGTGTGTATTTGTGTTTGTTTTTGTTTGTGTGTGTGTTTGTGCGTTTTTGTTTGTGTGTGTTTTTGTTTATGTGAGTGCTTTGTGTTTGTTTGTGTGCTTGCTTGTGTATTTGTGTTTGTTTGTGTTTATGTGTGTGTGTTTGGTTGGTTTTGTCCATTTGTTTTGCGTTTATGTGTGTGTTTGTTTCTGTGTCTGTCTGTGTTTGTGTGCGGTTTGTCTTTATGTTTGTGTGTGGGTGTGTTTGGGTTTGTGCATTTGTGTTTGCATTTATGTGTGTGTGTTTGTGTTTCTTTGGGATTGTGCGTTTGCATTTGCAATTATGTGTGTGCGTGCGTGCATGTGTGTGTTCAGGTGGAGAGATGTCGGATCAGCAGGGAGTCCCAGATCAGCAAGTGGCTGGGAAAAGCCAAGGAGGAGCAGGAGCGATCTACAAGGTCCAAACACACTCATTTATACAGCTTTTATTATGTTTTGATATCTTTTATAGTTTGTTTACAATAATGTTTCTGATGTATCTGTCCTTTAGTCTTTAAATAAATAGCATCTGTTCAAATTTTAATGGTCAGCACAGTTGAAGTCAGAATTATTAGCCCCCTTTAAATGTTTTTTTCTTTTTTAAATATTTCCCAAATGATGTTTAACAGAGCAAGGAAATTTTCACAGTATGTCTGATAATATTTTTTCTTCTAGAGAAAGTCTTATTTGTTTTATTTCGGCTAGAATAAAAGTGTTTTTTTTTTATTTTTAAACACCATTTTAAGGTTAAAATTATTAGCTCTTTTAAGCTATATTTGTTCTCTATAGTCTACAGAACAAACCATCGATATACAATAACTTGCCTAATTACCCTAACCTGCCTAGTTAACCTAACTAACCTAGTTAAGCCTTTAAATGTCACTTTAAGCTGTATAGAAGTGTCTTGAAGAATATCTAGTCAAATATTATGTGCTGTCATCATGGCAAAGAGAAAATAAATCAGTTATTAGAAATGAGTTATTAAAACTATTATGTTTCGAAATGTGTTGAGGAAATGCGCTCTCTGTAAACAGAAATTGGGAAAAAAATAAACAGGGGGGCTAATAATTCAGGGGGGCTAATAATTCTGACTTCAACTGTATATAAATTGAGCTTTGGCAAACACGTATAAGCATATTTTATGAAGTAAAATAAAAAAAGGAAGACTTTACAACAAGGCTTTAGTAATTAATGAGAGTTAATGTGTTTACTAACATGAAACAAACAATAAACAATACATTTCCATCATTATTTATTCATATTTGTTAATATTATTTTATAAAAACTGTTATTCATTCATTTTCCTTCGGCTAAGTCCCTTATTTATCAGGGGTCACCAAAGCGGAATGAACCACCAACTATTCCTGCATATGTTTTTGCAGCCACAACCCAGTACTGGGAAACACCCATACACTCTCACATTCACACACACACACTCATACACTACGGTCGATTAAGTTAAATCAGTTCACCAATAACGCATGTGTTTAGACTGGGTGGGGAAACCGGAGCACCCGGAGGAAACCCACGTAAACATGGGCAGAACATGCAAACTCCACACAGAAATGGCAACTGACCCAGCCGGGACTCGAACAAGTGACCATCTTGCTGTGTGGCGACAGTGCTAACCATTGAGCCACCATGCTGCCAAATAATTTACTGTAAAAATAAAAATAAAAAAAACGACTCAACTTAAAATTATAAGGTAACTTTCTGCACTGCTTTTTTTTTTGAGTTGACTCAACTTTTTACCCACTGTAGTTGACTCTATTTAAGTTTAGTCTACTCAAAATAAGCTGTGCTGCAAGTTATCTTACAATTTTAAGTTGTCAACTTTTACGTTATTACAGTGAATGAGCAACTTTATATTTACAGTTTTAAGTTGAGTCGCAATGTTTTTTTAACAGTGTTGTTAATTCTCATTAACTCACATGATGATGATGAAGCCTTTATTTGTCACATACACTTTTACATGTAGCGAAATTGGACCCCCCTGACCATACACAAACATCACACAATTCAGAGGAAGTCGGGTCAGACACGTCAGGTCAACTCATTAACTAATGTTAACAAGCACAACTTTGGATTTTATTAATAAATGTTGAGCTATGATTAGGGCCAGACGGAATCGGTGGACGTTTTTTGCTATTTCTGCACAGAATTTTGTTTAAAATCTGGGATTATGCAGAATGATTTGGGGAAAATCATAACTAAAACCTTAATATATGAAATAAAAAGTAATACCTTTTTAACTTTTATTTAATGTTTACAATGCAAATCCAATTGGATTCACTTTATTTGGTAAACGAAGCAAATCTCTCATACAATATCTCTACTAAAAGACCATAATATTACTGTAATTAATCTAAAAACTGAATAAATATAAATTTACACACATTTACACAACTAAATAAAACGAATCAATGATAGGCTAAAAATCTGTACGCGCAGATTCCGTGTGGGCCTAGCTATGATTAATAAATATTGTACAAGTATGTCATGTTACTAAATACATTAATAACATTAACTTATGAAACCTCATTGTAACGTGTGACCAAAAAAATAAAAAGTAGACACCATTCATGAAAGAAAAGCAAGTTTTTTTGGGTCAGTTTTTTAGTTGCTATGGTGCTCTAAATGGTTGCTATGGCATGTCAGATTTAGAATAATCCTAAGAGACAAATAAGCGCATCCCCGGATCTCTGTAGTTTTTTGAATGGAAGATTCTTCACCATTGTAAGTCACAATGTGCCACAGCCATTCTACACTGCAGCCCAAGACCGGTTACTCACTGAAGCTAAGCAGGGCTGAGCCTGGTCAGTACCTGGATGGGAGACCACAAGGGGAAATCTAGGTTGGTGGTGGAAATGGTGTTAGTGAGGCAAGCAGGGGGTGTTCAACCTGTCCAGTATAGTGATGGGGACACTATACTATCAGTGAGCGCCGTCTTTCAGATGAGATGTTAAACTGAGGTCCTGACTCTCTGTGGTCATTAAAAATCCCATGGCACTTCTCAGAAAAACTAGGGGTGTAACCCTAGTGGCCAAACATGAAAATGCGCTATATAGATACACATTACATTACATTACATTACATTACATTACTATGGGCAAGTGTGGGTCTTCTCATGCGCCCCAGGGGTACAACTTACTCCCCAGTTTAATATATAGTTATCACAGCTTGACAGCCTCTTCAGTTGTGGAAGATCATGTGTTTATATGAGTATTTTGTTCTGAGTTATAATGCTTTAAAGTTTGGTCCCATGTTTGTGGATGGGATTTTTCCAAGCTTTTGGAAAACCAAAAGTTGGACCAGTTGGAAAATACATAGCAACAATGCAGAACACAGCTTTTTGCCAAATTTGGGGCTTGTAGAATTAAATCCCAAGGAGGAGATGGAGTTCTCAGAAGACAGTATATAAGTAAATAGTACAACGAGCTATTTCTCAAGCCAACATAATTATTCAAATAAACGTTATACACATTATTTATAAACAATATTATAGTTTAAGATTAAAATGTGTTGAATTATCTGAGCAGGTCTCACTGTATGAATTCGAGAACTTCCGTGGGAAAAAGCTGGAGCTGTCAGCAGAAAGCAAGGACTTGATTGAGAAGAACTTGGAGAAAGTGGGATCAATCATCGTTGAGTCCGGCCCGTGAGTACAAACACTCTGCTCTCAAAGCTGCATTATTCTGCGATGGAAATAAAAGTGCTGTATGATGCTGTCTTTACTCAGAAATTGCTTTTATATTTTACAAATGATTAATACAAAGTAATTAAAAGAAACAGGGAATGTAATGGGATGTTTTTAGGAGTAAGGAAGGCTGAAATTGTATTTTATTGTCTGTGGAAGATATTTTTGACAGTGTTTAAGCAGAAGTAATATTCAACCAATAATGAAAATCCTGTCATCATTTACCCACCTGTAGAACTTTCTTCCATCCTTCTTGACAGTAAAAATGTTGAACAAATGGATCTGAAAACTATGATGAAGTGGTAAAAAGAAAGACGTTTTAACTAGCTAACAAACTAATTTCATGAGAAAGAAAATACAGTAGGAGCTGCAATATCTGACGTCTTTTCCCCCCAGTAACTAATTAAAGAATTAGCTCAAAATTAATTGTGAATTATTAATGTTATGGATAGTTTATTAAATGCATAAGCTGGTTATAATAAAATATAGGTAGATTGTTAGTTCCAGTTGACTACATGAGTAACTGTTAATTACAAAATTGCAACTAACTACTTATTTCACTATTAAATATTTTGGTTACTACAATTATCTAATTAAGACGGAAAAAAATAATAAAATTAAATTGAAAACAGTATTTTCTGTTTTCAATTAAATTTTATTAGTTTTATTCCATTTATTCCAAATTAAATAATTTTAGAACTCTCTCGCTCTTTCTGTGTGTTTGTGTTCGAAAAAAATAAGCTAACACTTTATTTTAAGGTGTTCTTATTACACGTTTCATCTACTTACTATAGTAAATACAATTAATTATGCATGATTACACATAGCTAACCCTTAACTGCATTGTATCCATATAGTAAGTACATGTAATTACTATTACTCATTAGTTAAATGGATAGTAACATTATAAGACGGACACCTTAAAATAAAATGTAACCAAAAATACCTTTGCGATAACTAAAATCACTGGTGTACCTACCAGTGGTGTAGTCGGGGCTATACGCACGTATACTCAGTATGCCTATTTTTTTCCACTAGCTGTTTTGCTATTACGACTTCTGAGGATCAATAATTGCGTATACCCTCGGTATACTCACTTGTTTTGCTGATTAGACCTGCCTTATTTACTTATATTCGCATCCCTTAACTGAAAACCAAATGGTTTTTAAACTCTCATCTTAATTTGTTGGAATCGGTGCACTTTTGTTTATATTTTGCACCATTCCCCGCCCCCTGACGACCTCAGAGAAAATTTCGTGAATTTTTCAAAGTCAACTGAATGATGTCTCGCTGAAACGTTCAGGTAAAATGATAAAACAGCATGGGCGGGTTGGGTGGGTAATAGTACACCACTTTTTTTAGGACTACACCACTGGTACCTACATACCTGCATACTCTATGGATACCTACATGCTCTGTATTGAAGTGTGGTTTATTTATAAACTAATTCGAGAGGATCACGTGCTTATGATTGACCACAGCTGGTCCTGCATTAGCTAATGCATGATTCACCAATCAGATGAATCCTACACAATGTAAATAACCGGAGTTTCTCACCTCAGTCATCTTTCCCTCGAAGAATCCTCCTTATAACCCCTACTCCTCCTCCGTTTTCCTAGATAGGGAGGCATGGTGGCCCAGTGGTTAGCTCTGTTGCCTCACAGCAAGAACGTCACTGGTTCGAGTCCTCACTGGGCCAGTCGATGTTTCTGTGTGCAATTTGCATGTTCTCCCCATGCTCACGTGGGTTTACCCCGGGTTCCCCGGTTTCCTCCCACAGTCCAAAGACAAGCGATATAAGTGAATTGACTAAACCAAATTGGCACCATAGATGAGCTCTTAGTCAGGCTTCTACCTATGCTTTAGTCAGCAGTCTATCTCTCCATAGCAATCCCTACAATCTGTCTTAGACCCTAACTAAACCAGGGAGTTCTCGAGACCTACCTTAGCTCAAACTCCCCTCTCGTCCTTCGAGTGGGAGGGAGCCCCGGGCTCGAGGATCCTCTGAGCTTAGGGCTCTCTCCCATGACAGCATGCCAAACACACTTTATAATCAATCATCAGCTAAATGTGAGTTCTTGAAAGAATGTGCTTTATAATACATAGAATATATTTTAAAATCTTTTATATTTGCTTGTATTTTCAATTGCAGAACTTTTATTCCTCTATAATTTAGATTCATATTCTTCTTTGTTGTTGTTGTTGTTATTTTAAGGTCACAAGAGGTTGTGTAAACATTTCACTCATACTGTGCACGACTCTGTATGTGATTCAAATTTAAAATTTGAATTTTGAATTTTAAATTTGAATTTTGAAATTGAATTTTGAATTTGAATTTAAATTTTGAATTTGAATTTGAATTTTGAATTTGAGTTTTGAATTAGAATTTTTTATATGAGTTTTATATACATCAAGTACTAAAATAACTCAAAGGAAATGGTGTGACAAAACAGATTAGGAATTCCTGCTTTAATCAAAAGAAATGATTCGTTTATCCCTCATGAGATGATCTTGTCATCATAGATGGGTGGGCTTTGAGCAGAAGGGCTTTTTGGGAGAGCAGTTTGTCCTGGAGAAGGGAGAATATCCTCGCTGGAGCACCTGGACCAACAGCCAGAACAGCTTCTGCCTGCTGTCCATCAGACCCCTGCGCGTGGTGAGAGACACATTCACAACACACACACACACACACACATTACCCAAAACCTGAGGCCTGTACCATGAAGCTGGTTTACCTGGTTAGCTGGATAAGTTTCAGTTTAGTTTGCACAAACTCTAGATTTAAAGGGGATCTGTTATGCAAAAATCACTTGTATAAGAGGTTTAAACACAGTTATGTGGCAGCAGTGTGTGAATATAACCAGCTTCTAATGGTGAAACTTTATTAATTCTATTTTTAATAATCACACTTGATAAAACAGCCTGCAGGAACACGTTGATTCACATTCTCCCTTTGTACTTGTCATCAGAAGAGGAAAGCCCCACCCATTAGTGATCACCTCACCCTCATTAGCATAAACAGCCCTGAGTGAGAAGCAGCCGTCCGCTGTTAGAGTTTGACCTGCTGAAAATAATGTCAGCGACTAAGAGGATTATAAATGTGGCGTTTTAGATGCACAAATGAACACTGGAGTCTTCATAGACTGACACATTGTCACACACTTGTTTTGACATTTTCAGTTTTTCACACAGATAATGTTAGTCCTGTTACTGAATCTGCAGCTATTCTGACACACAGGTGTTTGTAGCTCCGCCTTCTTTTGAAAAGAGAACAATCTCATTTGAATTTAAAGTGACAGTCACCAAAGTGCCACAATTTGAATCAAAGCCTTTTGCAAAAGGAACTTCACATACATACTCTAGGGACATCTAGAGACTTTTTTTTACATCTTGCAAAAAGAGGCATAATTGGTCCCCTTTAAAGTCAACATAAAACGCAAGTTAAGATTGTTCTTTTTTTCCCCATATTGTGACTTAAATTTGATTGAAATGGTCCAGAAATGAGAAATAATGTAGGGCAGTGCATGTTTTCGTCTTTTGGGAACCAATTGGATCATTGGAAGATAGGTGTTGCTAACAAAATTGAGGAAGACTGATGAATGGCAAAAAGCAAGACAAAGACTGAAATCCCTGCTCTAAATGACTGATAGCCCTGCCCTAAAGGATTGATCCCGCCCTAAATTACTGATAGCCCTGCCCTAAATGACTGATGTACCCACCCTAAATGACTGATAGCCCTGCCCTAAAGAATTGATATCCCCACCCTAAATTACTGATAACTCTGCCCTAAATGACTGATATCCCCACCCTAAATTACTGATAGCCCTGCCCTAAATGACTAATATACCCACCCTAAATGACTGATAGCCCTGCCCTAAAGAATTGATATCCCCGCCCTAAATGACTGATAGCCCTGCCCTAAAGAATTGATATCCCCGCCCTAAATGACTGATAGCCCTGTCCTAAAGAATTGATATCCCCACCCTAAATTACTGATAACTCCGCCCTAAATGACTGATATCCTCACTCTAAATGACTGATAGCCCTGCCCCTAAAGAATTGATATCCCCACCCTAAATTACCTAAATTACTGATATCTCCACCCTAAATGACTGATAAGCCCCCCTAAATGACTGATAGCCCTGCCCTAAAGAATTGATATCCCCACCCTAAATTACTGATAGGTCTGCCCTTAATGACTGAGACCCCCACCCTAAAGAATTGATATCCCCACTCTAAATTACTGAAAACTCCGCCCTAAATGACTGATATCCCCGCCCTAAATGACTGATAGCCCTGCCCTAAAGGATTGATATCCTCACTCTAAATGACTGATAGCCCTGCCCCTAAAGAATTGATATCCCCACCCTAAATTACCTAAATTACTGATATCTCTACCCTAAATGACTGATAAGCCCCCCTAAATGACTGATAGCCCTGCCCTAAAGAATTGATATCCCCACCCTAAATTACTGATAGGTCTGCCCTAAATGACTGAGATCCCCGCCCTAAAGAATTAATATCCCCACCCTAAATTTCTGATAGCTCCACCCTAAATGACTGATATCCCCGTCCTTAATGTGTGATAGCCCTGCCCAAAAGAATTGATATCCCCACCCTAAATTACTGATAGCCCCACCCTAAATGACTGATATCGCCACCCTAAATGACTGACAGGCCTGCGCTAAAAGATTGATAGCCCTGCCCTAACTGACTGATATCCCCACCCCAAATGAGTGATAGCCCCAACCTTAAGGGACGGATACCCCCACCCTACATGATTAATAGCCCCGCCTTAAAGGACAGATAGCCCCACCTTAAAGGACTAATATCCCCACCTCAAATAACTGATAGCCCAGCTTAAAGGACTTATATCCCCACTCCAAGTGACTGAAAGCCCTGCCTTAAAGGACAGATAGCCTGCCTTAAATTAATGGGAGCCCCACCCTAAAGGACTGATAGCCCCGCCTTAAAGGAGTGATAGTCTTTCCCTTAAGGACTGAGATATATTAATTAGAATTAACAGATAAATTAATTTAAAGTTTTGAAATGAGTTTTTTATTAGTTATCATGGACGGCTCTTTTCATTGTGTTTATAAATGTGTTAAAGGCACAATATATAAGATTTGTTTCATTAAAGTATCCAAAAACCACTAGAACAGTGTTATATATTTTGCTGACTTATGTATTTACATTATCCCAATTGTTTGGAAGAATGCTTAAATCTAGGGAAACAATCCATTTTAATTAGTGAGACAGAGCGTGTGCTGTGTGTTCGTGCTTATGACTTTTGGTTTTAAAGAAAGCATCGAAACAGGAGCGAGGCTTTCATATGTTGTGTGTTTTATTTGACTGCACAGAAGCAGCATATAACAGAAGCCTAAAATCTTTTTATTCTGATAAAACAGAGCTGCTTCTTCACCACATGATCACGAGCTGTGGTGGACTGTGGCATAACAAAAGCTCTGCTGCTTTTGTGCGTTTCTCTCAATTCACTTCCACCGCTTTCAGCCTTAAAGCTCGTACACACCGGGATGCTTTTCGTTTGCGTTTATTGTCAGCGTTTTTCAAGACGTTTTTCCGGATTCAAACCCCAGACATTTTCACTGGCGTCGAGCAGAAAAGTATGCAAAATCACTTGACGTTAAGTTCGCAGAATCGCAGAATCATCCTTGACGTTAGATGGCGCTACACAACTTTAAGCTGACACCCGCTTGTAACACAGAAGAAGACAGAAAGTTGCCACGCTTGTTGTTATGGAAGGTTTAAGTAGCAGCTGTAGCGATGAAGAAATGATTATTGTTCACCAGTGCTATAAGCAGCTCCACGTTCATATCACCTCTGGGCATCTTCGTCAATGTGCGCTCGCATTGACAGTTTTGCGCTTGAGCACCTCCAAGTGCTGTTTACCGTAACTTCAGCAGCTCCGTGCACGTGAACAGAAGTGCCAATCTGATTGGTGGAGAAGGTTTTGGCTTTGGTTTCTTTTAAAATGACGCTTTTACGCCTGCTGTTTTGCGCATTGCTGTGCACAATCACATTGAATCACCTTTAATTGAATCACTTGAATCACCTTTAGTCACGACTCACGAGGTGTTAAACGTCAATGGAAAACACAAGCAAAAAGCGCCCCGGTGTGCACGGGCCTTTACTCTGCTTCATACTACCATTATAATAATACTTTAGCTCACCCATCAACATGATTTCTGCAGGAGTCCCACAAGATGATAAAGAAGACCACAACTTCCATGATTCCACACTCAGTCACACCCTCATCAAAATACTTTATTGTGAATACATGCTCTCTAGTGGCAAAAATTACACACTGCGCCTTTACGAAAATTAATAGATGGAAAACCCCGTTATAAATAAGCTTTAGAATCAGTAGATTACTGTAAGCTTTAACATGAGTTTTTTTTTACATGAGTTTCGGTTGAGTCAGAGTCTGTATGCTATTTTTTACTTGCACTAAAGCAAATTGTTTTCTTTTCATCACCATGGACAATGTTTTATTTTTTATTTTTACGCTTTTGTGAGAAGTCAGGTTTCAAGGCATGCGATTGGCTGTTTGCTAATGATGTCACAACTTCATGCACACACATTCCCCGAACTCAAAGCCAGAGAAAGTTTATTATCAACATCATGGTACCAAAAAAGGCTGACTGGATTGGATAGGTTTGGAACTCAAACCAATCCTTTAAAGGCACAGTATGTAGTATCAAAAACAAACAAAGACCTATTTTTTTCATCATGGAAGTTCTTTATCCGAGAGGACTCCTGCAGAAATCATGTTGATGGATGAGTTAAAGTATTCAACACTTATAGCATGAAACAGAGTAAAAAGCTGTAGAAGTGAAACGAGAGAAACACTGAAGCAATTGCAGATGAGATACAAGGGTGATGCGGCAGGAAAGCAGCAGAGCTTTTGTTATGCTACAGTCCACCACTTCCTGTTGTTCAGCTCATGATCATGTTGAGAAGAACCAGCTCTGTTTTATCAGACTAAATACCGTTTAGGCTTCTGTTATAATGCTGCTCTGTGCAATCTAATGACACACACACGACTTCTAAAAGCCTCGTTCCTTTCTATAAAACCGAACCGAATGTAGAGGGACTGGGATGTCATTCGCATGAACACACAGCACACACTCCATATCACTAGTTAAAAGTGCTTATTTCTCTGAATTTGAACATTCTTCAAAACATCTGGATAATGTATGTACATTAGTCAGCAAAATATATAACACTGTTCGAGTGGTTATTGGATATTTTAAAGAAAATAATAATACATATTATGCCTTTAAGATGTCTTTTAAGACTGCTTAGAAAATTCTGGTTTTATTTTATATGCATGTACTTTTCAAAAGGTTTAGGGTGTTTTTTTGGTATGAAATGCACACTTTAATTTAGCCGCAATGCAAATGTACAACATATTTCATATTAAAATGTTTGTTTTTCATTCATTTTCCTTCGGCTTAGGCGCTTATTTATCAATGGTCGCCACAGCGGAATGAACCGCCAACTATTCCAGCATTTGTTTTATGCAACGGATGCCCTTCCAGCTGCAACCCAGTACTAGGAAACACCCATACACTCTTATTTACACATACACTATGGCCAATTTATTGTATTCATATCACCTATAGCGCATGTGTTTGGACTCTGGGGGAAACCGGAGCACCCGGAAAAAAACCGACGCCAACATGAGGAGAACATGTAAACTCCACACAGTCCAACTGGAACTCGAACCAGCAACCTTCTTGGTATAAGATAGCAGTGCTAACCACTGAGCCACTGTGCAGCCAAATTTAACTTTCAGACTCTTCTTTTGAAATTTATATCTTGTAAAAAAACAGGGGTTAACAGGGGTTAGTTTTTAATCTTTAAATGATAAAATCGGACATATTTAATCTCATAGTATAACTGCTGAGCCCAGTGTTTGTGCTCCATCCTCAGGACAGCGCCGACCACAAACTACATCTGTTCGAGAACTGCAGCTTCGCCGGGAGAAAGATGGAAATCGTGGACGATGACATTCCCAGTTTGTGGGTTCATGGCTTCCAGGATCGCGTGGCCAGTGCGAAAGCTGTTAACGGAACGTGAGTATGAAAAAATATCTTGACCATGTTATAAATCGTCCATTAACCTATCAAGATTTTATTCACACGCTTAAAAAAAATTATTAATTGGATTTACTAAATTTTTTAAGGTAAACAATTTTTGCAAACAATTTATATGGGCTGAATTAACACAAACTAATTAAATTAAGTAATACTTACTTACTCCCAGGGCCATTTATATCGCAGTTAATATTGAGCCGCTCCATATTGGTGTTTCGTAACATCTAGTTTTTATAAGGAGGGTTGTTAGCTCAACGCTCAACCCCCAACCTGGAGGACCAGGACATACACACATATACTAAAGACAATTTAGCTACAGCACATGTGTTTGGACTGTTGGGGAAACCGAAGCACCTGGAGGAAACCCACGCCAAAAATGGGGAGAACATGCAAACTCCACACAGAAATGCCAACTGGCTCAATTGGGGCTCGAACCAGCGACCTTCTTGCTGTGAGGCAACAGCGCTACCCACTATGCCACCATGTCTCCCTAAATTGAGTAATGTTGAACTTAATTTGTTTGTTTAAATTCAGCTTATATAAATTGTTTGCAACAATTTGCAATGAGCCATTTTTTCAGAGCTTGATCATTGGTTTGTGATTGATTGACCTTATTTTTCAAAAGTAGGCGTGGCCATTGTAACCTTACTGTGTCGAGACTTCCCATCTCGTTTACTTCCCATCTTGTTTACTCGTTATCAGTGGTGTTAAGTAACTAATTACAAATACTCAAATTACTGTAATTGAGTAGTTTTTCTCAGGAATTGTAATTTAAGTAGTTTTAAAAATCTGTACTTTTACTTTCACTTGAGTACATTTTTAGTGCTGTATCGGTACTTTTACTCCACTACTTTTCTGCAATCTGCAGTCACTACTATTTTTTTTTGTCTATGGAGATTTGAAAAATCAGTCCTGCAAGTCCAATCAAATCACACATAGAAAGTAAATCGCATCATAATGAACAACCTCAAGACATGAGCGATTTATAGTTGCAGCAAACTGTTTGGAAGTATTCAAAGTTACCAAGAAGATGTTCAAAGTCTTTACACGCATTGACCCAGAGACTGTTTAGATGCATGTCACTGATGAGAAGATGACGGATGTTTACTGTATGAGGACAAAAATGGCCTTAAACACCCAGCAGGCTCAAGACGCCAACATGACGTCAGATTGACGTTGTACTCCAACATCATGGGGACGTTGCATTTTGTTTGGAAATGAAAATCACGTTGACGTCAGAACCCAACGTCAACGTCCAACCTAAAACCAACCAAATATCAACGTCTAATGATGTAACAGCTTGATATTGTGTGGACGTTAACACTATTGACATTTATCAGACGCTGGATTTTGGTTGCCGTACCTGATAAATAAATGTCAGTATTTGACATCAATAAGATGTTGGTTTTATATGTTGGGTCGACGTTGGATTTTGGTTACTTTCTAACAACCTAAAATCGACCAGATACGCCATTATTGGCCATCAAAATAACATTGTCCTTAGACGCTGGCTAGCTGTTGAATTTTGGTCACCTGACGTCACAACCTAAATCTAACCTAATAATAACGTCTTATGACGTGTGCCTGCTGGGCAATGACTAAATGCACTACAGAATGTTACATTTACACATATCCACAACGTTTTTAACAGCGTGATACTCACTACTCACTACTTTTGAGTACTTTTGAAAGGGCTACTTTATACTCATACTTTGAGTAATATTTACAACAGATACTTTTACTCTACTTGCACTACATTTTAGGCAAGTAATGGTACTTTTACTTGAGTATGATTTTTCAGTACTCTTTCCACCACTGCTCGTCATGCTGATTGATGTTCAAACTGGTATTTTCTTATAATTTAAGTAATCATTCATTCATTTTCTTTTCGGCTTAGTCCCTTTATCAATCTGGGGTGGCCACAGCGGCAACCAACTTAGCGAGCACATGTTTTACGCAGCGGATGCCCTTCCAGCTGCAACCCATCTTTGGGAAACACCCATACACACTCATTCACACACATAAACAATGTGTAATTTAGCTTACCCAATTCACCTGTAGCGCATGTCTTTGGATTTGTGGGGGAAACCGGAGCACCCGGAGGAAACCCACGCCAACTTAAGTAATTATATTATTAAATAATTATATTTTTTTAATTTGACTGTATTGTCATCAACACACTAGTTTGTAGATCAAGTAGTTTGTCTCTTTACTGTGTTAATTTGTCATTCCTAGTCATGTGTGTGTGTGTGTGTGTGTGTGTGTGTGTGTGTGTGTGTGTGTGTGTGTGTGTGTGTGTGTGCGTGTGTGTGTGCGTGTGTGTGTGTGTGTGTGTGTGTGTATGTGTGTGTAACTGTATTTCCTTCTCTTTCCCACATGTTAATCTCATCTGGACAGCATTAATACCCCATGAAATGTCGCCATATATCATCCATGCCATATATATACCACATCAGCCTTTACATTACACAGAGATCAAGTCTTCAGAGCCCTGCACAACAGCTTAGTGAGATTATAGACTTCGCAATGAATTATTACAGTTACTATAGAAAGCAGGGCAAAGTGATATCATTTACATAGTTTTTAATTTTTTAAATAATGTTAATGTTGAAAACTGTGTGTGTGTGTGCACAAGTCTGGTTCACATGGACAGAAAGTTGTATAATGATATGGATTTGACCAACACAATCTCATGGCAATTCATAACTTTTTGATTTAGTGGCTAAATTGTATGAATTCGAATGATCTCATTGGTACAATTTAGTACGATCTGATCATTCCCCAATGACGGTTGGGTATAGGGTAAAGTCTAGATCAGATACGTGGCTGGCCGGCTGGAGGTGAGATATACACATTAATATAGCAGCATTTTTTATGACACTGTATAACAATAATTAATATTTGTACAGTACTTTAACGGTTGGGTTTAGGATTGGGGTAGGGGTAGGCTTTAAAAAATACAATTTATTGGGTAATTTTATAGATAGCATAAATAAAACTCGGTACAACTACTGTATTTACGTTACTGGGATGTTTGGGGTTTAGGGGTGGGGTGAGTATAGACAATATTAAAATACAATAAATGGGAAATTTAATAAATAATATAAACAATTCTTGTTAACTTCCGGCCACAACCATGTCCGACCTAGCAACAACCTGGGTTTAGGGGCAGGGTTGGGTGCCACGCTTCGTTTTTAAAATCATACATTTTTTTCTAGGGCTGAGATTAGCCACTAAACTGATGACACGTAAAATAGTTACATCATGAGATCAGGCTGGTTTGACTTAGTTGTACTCTATTAAGTTTAAGTTTAAAGCTTTAGTAATCCCCTTGGGGCAATTCTGACATGGTGATGCTTTACATATAACAAGAATGACACTCTTAACACAATAAACACCAACACTTAACATCAAGTACACTAACAAAAAAACTACTGAAGGAAGATAAATATAAAAATAAATAATAATAATGAGAACCTCTAGATCCGAGGCCATGGTGCTTCACCGGAAAAAGGTGGTTTGCCATCTCCAGGTTGGAGGAAATTCCTTACCCCAGGTGGAGGAGTTCAAGTATCTGCAAGAACTCATTTTTACTGGATTATCTTGTTGGATAGGTATTATAACTACACTTTTTGATGTACCAAAAATATTTCCTACTATTTTGTCAAATTGCTTTATTTACACATGTGCATTCAAACAGTAAGTTTTAGAAATAATAAAAATACTTTGAATTAGAAATTAAAATTCTTAGAATAAAGAAATGAAGAGTTCAGATGCCCAAACCTCTAAATGCCATGTAAAATTAGCATTTTTCTCAGCCTTGTATATTTATGTTCAGTTATTTCACTTTAAAGGCAATGGAAAGGACGTGTTCATCACTATAAAAGTAAAATCACTGAGTCCACACACAGGAGATGGAGAAAAATGCTAATTTATAAGAAAATATTAAATGGCATTTAGAGGTTTTTGCATCTAAACTCTTCAAATATAAAAATATACTTATTTTTTAAATAATTTTTTTTAATCATAATTTTCTGTTCAAACTTTATTAGATTAGACTTTATTAAATTAAAAACTGAAGCCTACTGGCAAATAATAAACTGGCCAGCGCATTCAACCATCCCCAGTGAGAATTTGGCCATTTGAATAATAAGATAAATTCAAACATATTAATAATGATCCAACTTTTAGTCTTTCAAACCACCTGAACCCCCTCAGCTACGTGCCTGACTATTTAATTTATTGATAATTTATTTTATTTAATTAATTGATTAATAATATATTTTAATAGCAGTTAAATAATTAATAGCAATATAATATATATATATATATATATATATATATATATATATATATATATATATATATATATATATATATATATATATATATATATATATATATATATATATATATATATATATATATATATATATATATAAAAAACAATATTAATTCTTGCCGGGGGTGTGGGGGGATTGTATTCACTTGTCCCCCGTCCCCACCAATGTCAAGTACAAACCTACGCCCTTGCTGTCTCAACATTAAATGAGTTTCCACAATGAAAACAATCTTTGATGAGCCTTATTAATAATTGTATGTGTGTTTTGATCAAATTTTAATCTGTTGTCAATAATTAAGGTGGTTTACAGGGACACACCTCATGTCCCTGTAATTCACTTTGCTTCATTCATTCAAAAATCACGTTTGACGGTATCTTGACATTCGAAATTTGTTACTTCAAATTTTGACATTTCAAGTTTCAAACAATCTTATGTTTAATAGATGCCTAATAGACATCTAAATGTAGACAGCTTGGCTAAAACAAGGCTAAACTTGGGCTGTCAGTGAAAATCTAAGGCCCTGTTTACACTGTCAAGTCTTGATGCCCAATTCAGATTTGTTGCCTATATCTGATTTTTTTTTGCTCATGCATTTACACGTTCTTTTAATTGTGACCCATATCCGATTCATGTGTTTACACTTGCCATACAATTTACGACACCGTGTATGCGTAAAGGGGTGTTCTAGCATCTGCGCCACACTAGCCACGATGGAAGAAATTGTCTTGCTTTTAGCTCTGCGAAATATGCGAAGTTCAACTTTAAAATTATTTTTGAGGCAGGGGAGGAGGGAAAAGATCCGTCATTGCAGCTTGCACCTATGGTTTATATATGGTGTCCTCCACCATTCAGAGGAATTTGTTGGTACGAGAAAGATCTCAGGTCTGGTGGGAGCAAATTGTGGCGACTCCATGTTTCCGCTGTTGTTTACCGCGTTGGCATCTCCACACACACTCTTCTAAATCATTAAACCGCAGAGAAGTACCACATTGTCACAAGTTTAATGACGTACAAAACGGAATGCCTCAATAAATCCGATCTACCTGTTTACATGATTTATATCTGATTTATTTGCACATATGAAGGGGGCCTGAAACCGATCTCTGAATATCTGAATGCATGCGTTTATTTTTTGTGTTTACACTGTTATAGAACAGATCCAATCTGTATCACATGTGAGCTAAAAATCGGAATTGGGTCACATTTAATTGGCAGTGTAAACGGGGCTAATAGACAGCTAAGAATAGCCCAAAACTAGACTAATCGTCAAATAGACAGATTGCACAGACTTTGTGTAGTCATTCATTTCTGTTTATTTGATGACTAGTCTAGTTTTGGCCTATTCTAGGACGTCTATTAGATTTTCACTGATAGCTCAAATTTAGCCTTGTTTTAGCCAAGATGACTATGTTTAGACGTCTATTAGATATCTATTAGACATCTTTAAAAAAAATGCTTGCTGGATTGAGTTTAGGGGTTTTGCTTAGATTTAAATCCCAGTTATGATGTCTATATGGGGATGTACCAAATATGCATTAGCATGATATATTTTACCCCAAATGGCTTAAGGATATCAAATATTTCTTTGTTTTATGGCAGTGTGTATGTGTGTTCATTCATTTCTGTTTATTTGATGACTAGTCTAGTTTTGGCCTATTCTAGGACGTCTATTAGATTTTCACTGGTAGGCCAAATTTAGCCTGGTTTTAGCCAAGAGGACTATGTTTAGACGTCTATTAGACATCTACATTTACATTTAGTCATTTAGCAGACGCTTTTATCCAAAGCGACTTACAGATGAGGACAAGGAAGCAATTTACACAACTATAAGAGCAGCAGTGAACAAGCGCTATAGACAAGTTTCAGGCGTGTAAAAGTCTAAGAAGCAAAAATTAGTAGAAAATATTTTTTTATTTATTTATTTTTTTTTATTTTTTTTTTTTTAGAGAGAGAGAGAGAGAGAAAGAGGGCTCAGTTAGTGGTATAGCCAGAGAGGCAATTGCAGATTAGGAGGAAAAGTGGAGACTAAACAGTTGCGTTTTTAGTCGTTTCTTGAAGACAGCAAGTGACTCAGCTGTTCTGATGTAGTTAGGGAGTTCATTCCACCAACTGGGCAGATTGAATGTGAAAGTTCGGGAAAGTGATTTCTTCCCTCTTTGGGATGGAACAACGAGGCGACGTTCATTCACAGAACGCAAGTTTCTGGAGGGCACATATATCTGCAGAAGTGAGAGCAGATATGAAGGAGCCAAGCTAACGGTCACTTTGTAAGCAAACATCAGAGCTTTGAATTTGATGCGGGCAGCAACTGGAAGCCAGTGCAAACGGGTGAGTAGCGGAGTGACATGTGCTCTTTTGGGTTCATCATAGACCACTCGTGCTGCTGCGTTCTGAAGCAGCTGAAGAGGTTTGATAGAACTAGCTGGTAGCCCGGCTAGCAGAGAGTTGCAATAGTCCAGTTTGGAGAGGACAAGAGCTTGAACAATGAGTTGAGCTGTATGTTCAGATAGGAAGGGTCGGACCTTTCTGATGTTGTAGAGTGCGAATCTGCAAGATCGGGCAGTTCTAGAAATGTGGTCAGAGAAGTTCAGTTGGTCATCAATCGTTATTCCAAGGCTTTTTACCATTTTGGATGCAGTGATGGTTGCTCCATCCATCTGGATTGAAAAGTTATGGTGAAGAGTCGGGTTGGCAGAAACTTCAAGCATTTCCGTTTTCGTGAGGTTAAGCTGGAGATGATGATCTTTCATCCAGAGTGAAATGTCTGACAGGCAGGCTGAAATGCGAGCTGGAACCGAGGGATCATCAGGGTGGAAAGAGAGGTATAGCTGGGTGTCATCAGCATAGCAGTGGTAGGAAAAACCATGTTTCTGGATGACTGTTCCTAAAGATGCCGTGTAGATAGAGAAGAGAAGTGGTCCAAGCACAGAGCCCTGAGGTACCCCAGTGTATAGATGCTGTAGGTTGGACACCTCTCCCCTCCACGACACCCTGAATGACCTGTCCGAGAGGTAGGAACTGAACCATTGAATAACAGTGCCTGTGACGCCCAGTGACTCAAGCGTAGATAGCAGGATCTGGTGGTTTACAGTGTCAAAAGCAGCTGATAAATCCAGCAAGATGAGGACAGATGATTTAGAGTCTGCTTTAGCCAGTCTGAGGTCCTCCACGACCGAGAGCAGGGCAGTCTCAGTTGAGTGGCCTTTCTTAAAGCCAGATTGCTTGTTGTCCATGAGGTTGTTTTGAGTAAGAAAGTCTAGGACTTGATTGAACACTACTTTCTCCAAAATCTTGGCCATGAATGGAAGCAGGGATACCGGTCGGTAGTTTTCAAGTAGCGTTTGATCTATTAGACATCTTTAAAAAAATGCTTGCTGGGTTGGTTTTAGGGGTTTTGCTTAGGTTTAAATCCCAGTTATGAGGTCTATATGGTGATGGACTATGCACTGGCATCTATGATGAGATATATTTTACCCTGAATGATTAGAGTTGAGGAAATCGAGACTTTCTATGATTTTCATGTGTTTAAATCCTAGATATGAGGTCTGGAAGAGGGTGTAAAAATTGGTTAAATCCCAGTTATGATGACTATATCGTGATGTACCAAATATGCATTGGCATGGTATATTTTACCCCAAATGGGTTAGGGAAATCAAATCTTTCTTTGTTTTATGGCAGGGTTTAAATCTTAGATATAAGCTCAAGATGGTGATGCACCCAATGTGGACGTTTTGCCAGTATCGGATCACAGAAACTGTATTCAAACTTCATTTTTCACTAATGTATAGTGCATTCACAGTGTATAGTGTCCATTTTCATACACTGCACTGAAGTCTGATCAATGAGATAAAGCAAGTTTATAAACCCAGAATCTCACTCCAGTCTCTCTTTTATTCCTCAGATGGGTGGGCTACATGTACCCTGGCTACCGCGGCCGGCAGTTTGTGTTTGAACATGGCGACTACAAACACTGGAACGACTGGGGAGCCACAGAACCACAGCTGCAGTCCGTCCGGCGTGTGCGAGACATGCAGTGGCACAAACGGGGCTGTTTCACCGTCCCCGTCCCCGACCCGGCTCCCAAACCCAACCCAAACCCCAACCCCAATCCAAACCCCAATCCAAACCCAAACCCCAATCCCAATCCTGCGCCCAATCCAGCCCCAGCTCCCGCTCCCCCTGCCCCATCCGCCACGGCTGCCAGCAGCTGAATAGCTAATAATAATGATAATCCCATGACCCTGCACCTGCTCAGAGGGCCACGAAGAAAGCTGGAAAGCAAAAGTGACTGCCTTGATTCTTGTGTGTCTATCATTGGAAATAAAGGCCTCGGCCCTGGTTTGATCTCTGACTTTCGGCTCGTGTCTGATTTTATTTGTTTGGGACTAACACTATCTGGGTTTCAATCCTAATGAGAAGAGAATCTTTGAGAAGAGAAGCGATTTTACATATGAAACGCGATACAAAAATCTTCCAAATGTCATTTACAGTGGACCCTTTTCACAAGAAGCGTTAAAGAGTCATCAGCATCTTAAATCCTTGAAAGCTTTTAATGTGTAAGATTATGTAATGTGTGCATCTATATAGCGCATTTATCGTGTATGGCCATACACCCGAAGCGCTTCACAATCATGAGGGGAGTCTCTCCACACCACCATCAGTGTGCAGCATGCACTTGGATGATGCGACGGCAGCCACAGGACAAAGGTGCCAGTGCGCTCACCACACACCAGCTATAGATGGAGTGGAGAGACAGTGATAGAGCCAGTTTGGTGTATGGGGATGATTTGGAGGCCATGATAGGTAAGAGCCGATGGAGGGAATTTGGCCAGGACATCAGGGTTACACCTGTTCTTTACGAGGATTTTTAAAGACCACAGAGAGTCAGGACCGCGGTTTAACGTCTCATCTGAAAGATGGCGCTCACTTACAGTATAGTGTCCCCTTCACTTTACTGCGGCATTAGGACTCACACAGATCGCAGTTTGAGCGCCCCCTGCTGGCCTCTTTAACACCACTTCCAACAGCAACCTAGTTTTCCCATGTGGTGTTCCCCCTGCTTAGCTTCATTGAGTAACCGGGCTACATGGTGATATGGCTGTGGAAATATTATTATACTAATGGCAAGATTTATTTAAGATTATTTTTAAAAACATATCTATATTTATATGTAAGTTAAATCATCTTTGCATCAAATTACAAAAAAAACTAATTACTGCTTGTGTGAGGTGTTTGTAATGCAGTATTTATTGGGCTGGTAGTAAATTTGACGTTGTTATCTCCGCTAGCTGCAGTTATCAGTCTCACACTATTTTTTTTTTTCTATTTCTGAATGTCTTGGTAACACCATCATGGAGTTTATCTTTTATTATTTCAGCAAAAAGGTTGTAAAATAATTATTTGTTGTACTTTCCCATTCACATGGGGGTGCTTATCGTGCAAAGTGAAGTGAAGTGAAGACCGGGAGGGAGTTGGGCCGTGGAGGCGGTGTTAAGGTTGAGATTGAGTTATGATCATGCAAACTGAAGACCACCCTCCCCAACACCTACCCCATCATCTATACCACTTCATCTCCCCCGGTCTTCATTTTAGTTAACATGCTGAGTGAATTACCCCATTAACTTGCTGAGTGAAGTGGTATAGATGTTTACGCACATTCAATATACCATTTCAGTGGGCTCTATGCACAGTGTTTTTCAGTCAATGATAAACTTCAAGTGCAAGGTTAATGTGACTATTTTCAATTTCATAAAGTTCCTTTTACAGCATCAATGTTGTAATGTAAATAACATACAATCACTTAAATAGACTTAAGCATTCATTTAGTTGTTAAAGTGTAAAACAAGACGAAAGACAGTGTAAATGCTAGCGGCGTCAGTGCTCAGTAGCACTAGGCTAGCGCGAAAATCTATTGAAAACACTGGGGTGACATTTTTTTAAAAATACATTTACATATTTTAAAAGGCATGGCAGGGGGAAATGTAATTTAATGCAGTGCTTCTTGTCTGGTCTGATACCCACTTTATATCGTATATCAACCAGGCAGTAAAGATCAGTGATTATTAAAGAAATCAGATGTTAAACGTGGCGATTTTGTAATGGAGAGGCGGTTCACCGGAAGCGCATGGGCTGGGTGACTTAAAAAAGTCCATGTGCATATACTCCATTGGAAGTACACCAACATACTGAAGCAAAAGTCTCAGCAACTTTCGGTTCGCGTGGGCTTTCAAGGTAAAAATTCGCCCCTCTCTCTCTCTCTCTCTCTCTCTCTCTCTCTCTCTCTCTCTCTCTCTGTGTGTGTGTGTTAGATATAGAGAAATATAGCAAGTTTAGCTGTTTAAGTTAAGCTGCTTTGACACAATCTACATAGTAAAAGCGCCAATTAATAAACATGAATGTAATTTAATTTAAAAGTCTGCCTATCAACCGCGTTATTAAACCTAGATGATCATACAAGGATATTTTTTGACGAAGGTGTGATATCAAAAACAGGGTCGTGGATGCAATATAACTCCAGTAGGGGTCAGTAACACTTCATAAAATAAAGAACAAACAGGTAATTTTGCTAAAATACATAATACGTGGTACAACCACAGTGTACAGCGGTAATGTAATGAAGTCATGGGTGGGTGTTTATTGTAGAGTAATGTACAACGGCAACACATTATCAGTCACAATCAATCAAGAACCGAGACTATCTGTTTTATTATGTAGGCTTGGAGCTATGAGGACTTGGCAACACTGGGCTTAGATTTTAACATATTGGTTATCATTTAAACTAAAAGAGATGAAAAATGTGGCTTAGGTATTTAGCTTAAGAAGGCTAAGGGATATGTTTGTTTCTGAAATCTGGAACTAAAAGATCTTGTACAAAAGAGGGAAAATAATCATTAAATTATAGAAGTTGACACAGCAGAATTCAATTCATCTTTATTTCTCTAGCGCTTTTACAATATAGATTGTGTCAAATCAGCTTAACATAGAAGTTCTATTAAATTAAAACAGTGTCAGTTCAGTTTTCAGTGTTTAAGTTCAGTTCAGTTCAGTGTGGTTTAATATTCACTGCTGAAAGTCCAAATTCATTGATGCGCAGCTCCACAAGTCCTGAACCATGCAAGCCAGTGGCGACAGCAGCGGGGAACAAACTTCACCAATTGACGAAAGTGAAGGATAAAAAAACCTCAAGAAAACCAGGCTCAGTTGGGCACGACCATTTCTCCTATGGCCAAACTTCTTGTGCAGAGCTGCAGTCTAAGCGACAGAGGCTGGAGAACGCTGTCTGGGTGTTTCCCAGTGATGGGTTGCAGCTGGAAGGGTATCAGCTGTGTAAACATATGCTGGATAAGCTGGCAGTTCATTCCGCTGTGGCGACCCCTGATTAATTAAGGGACTAAGCCGAAAATAAAATAAATGAATGAATGAATGAAGCGGCGACTCAGTGGCACAGTAGGTAGTGCTGTCGCCTCACAGCAAGAAGGTTGCTGGTTCGAGCCTCGGCTGGGTCAGTTGGCGTTTCTGTGTTGAGTTTGCATGTTCTCCGGCGTTTCTGTGTGGAGTTTGCATGTTCTCCCTGCGTTCAAGGGGTTTCCTCCGGATGCTCCAGTTTCCCCTACAGTCCAATGCGCTATAGGTGAATTGGGAAGGCTAAATTGTCTGTAGTGTATGAGTGTGTATGGATGTTTCCCAGAGATGGGTTGCAGCTGGAAGGGCATCCGCTGTGTAAAACATCTGCTGGATAAGTTGGTGGTTGATTCCGCTGTGGCGACCCCGGATTAAGGGACTAATAAAGGGACTAAGCCGACAAGAAAATGACTGAATGAATGAAGGGGTGACGAATTGAATGAAGGAATTAAAGATTGTAAATTATTATTGTTATTTATATTTTAAATTTAAAATATTTTTTTTGTTAAAATGGTAATTAGCAGTTAGAATAATTTTAAAAAATTACTTATACAATGTAACATTCTATTAAAAAATACAGTTATTAAAAGATAAATTACAAGTTCTAAAATAATTATGGGAAACAGCAACAGCTAAAACCAATACTATAAAAAATCTATTTAAAACAACACAGTTAGTACGGTCTGTTTAGCAGTAAATGTTTGCTACAATAGACAATAGAGTCTTCACTAAAATCTGTTACATTATAATATTCTTATATCAGTTGAAGTCAGAATTATTAGCCCTCCTGTTAAATTTTAATACTTTTATATTTTTATAAAGAGAAGATTTTTTCAACACATTTCTAAACATAATAGTTTTAATAACTCATTTCTAATAACTCATTTATTTTATCTTTGCCATGATGACAGTAAATAATATTTGACTAGATATTTTGAAGACACTTCTATACAGCTTAAAGTGACATTTAAAGGCTTAACTAGGTTAATAAGTCCAGTTAGGGTAATTAGGCAAGTCATTGTATAACAGAGGTTTGTTCTGTTGACTATCGAAAAAATATTGCTTAAAATAGATGAATTACCGATTTGTAAACATTTAGGATGCGTGCGCATCGAGGTTGCAGAGGACAACCGGGAGCACAAGCATTTACAGTGAGGGAATGACATCTGATGCGCTACAGAGTTTGTTGTTGTCTATGAAATAAGTTATATTGATTGCATATTATATATATTATTTACGTAATGCTTTCAGCTTATTATAACAGCTCGTCACACAGTGATAAGCACAGATCTTCTGAAAAATTTATGTTAAAGTGAGCGGCGTTCATCTGACAGGTCCATTTGCGATAGCACCCTCTCAATGGATATTGGATAAGACGAAATGGCCAAGCATCCAGCCCCAAATATACAACTATCTTATTGAAACTCCAAGTGATTTTACAAGAGAGAAGTTAAAGGCCTACAAGTCTTTGGATGCCTACAATTTTGTGGTTTGTGTAGTCATGTGCAAGAAATAATGTTACAGATTCAACACTGTGTAGTGCTAAAAACCGAGGATCTGCCTAGCTGAAGACAAGGAAAGAAGACGGAGCTGTACAAGGCCTGGGTCATCAACAAGCAGAATAACTGCATTCTGACAGCGACCTGCACCTGTACGACAGGGTATGTGAACTTACATGTTTACATTTCATTCTGAGCATTCAGTGTCTGCAGTTTAATTCACCATATTTAACTGTTTTTGCTGAAATCACTACTGCAATCAAACACAAGTAATGTGTGTGATTCAGCATAGCGGGAACTTACCTGATAAGAAATGACAACTGCAGAGTCCAGCATTTTTAATTAGGTCCTCACTCCATTCAGCTTTTCAGATGGCTGTTAGCCAAAGATGTCTGCGGTTGGCATTAAAAGCGGTGTGGTGTATGCTAAAAGTTAAGTTTTCTATTTTTGGACTTTCTATCACAACACAACATGTTTGCTATTGCAACCGGTCTTTTTTTTGCAACCGGTATGCACAGTTGAACCCGTGTGACGTCATGTATGAGGTAGGCCAACACAATCTCACGGCAATTCATAACTTTTTGATTTAGTCGCTAATTCGTCTGAATTCGTACGATCTAATTCGTACATTTTCGTACTATTTGCTCATCCCCAATGGCGGTTGGGTTTAGGGGTGGGGTTAGGTGCCACGCCTCCTTTTTAAAATCGTACAAATTTGTACGACTGAACTCGCCAAATTAGCCACTAAACTGACAAAACGTAAAATACTTACGTTTTCTCGTGAGATCAGGCTGGGTAGGCTGTTAATTCCCCTATAGTTTAAAAAAAAATAAAAAATCTGCTTTTATTCCGGCCGAAATAAAACAAATCAGACTTTCTCCAGAACAAAAAAATATTATCAGACATACTGTGAAAATGTCCTTGCTCTGTTAAACATCATTTGGGAAATATAAAAAAAAACACGAAATCACAAGAAGGCGAATAATTGTGACTTCAGCTGTAACATTTAACGTTTTCTCCTACAATATATCAATATTTAGCTGATGTTAATGTGTCGTAGTTTGTGGATCCGCTGTGGTAAGCTCATAGGTATGCCAGGGATTGTACCGGCAGTGGAAGCGTGCCATCTTTTTTTTCCCCTCATCATTTCACAGAGCCAAACCATGCCAAGCCCAGGCCTGCCCACATCAGACTGCAGTTATTTCATTAGTTGTCATTTTTGCAGGCTGCCAGGCTTTTGTTCTGCGTTCACATGATTCAGCTGAACTCCTGCCAAGAGCCACGACTTACAAAGAGACGGAAAGACATAAAGAGGATGAAAGGAAAGAAAAAACACACACACATGCACACAAATGCAGACAACTCTCGTTTATTTATACACAACCTGAGAGGAGAACTAGAATAGAGAAATAAGAAGACAACATAATAAAGCAACTCATTTTACTTCCATGATCACATGCTTTTTTTAGTGAAACAAGATATTAACTCTTCAGAATTGACGCAGGTATGGTGTTTTTCAGAACATGTTTAATACAAGATATATTAATGTGTACAGTTGAAGTCAGAATTATTAGCCCCCCTTAGAATTTTCTTTTCTTTTTTTAAATATTTTCCAAATGATGTTTAATAGAGCAAGGAAATTTTCACAGTATGTCTGATGATATTTTTTCTTCACGACTTACAAGGAGGGCTTATTTTTATTTGGAGAAAGTTTTATTTGTTTTATTTCGGCTAGAATAAAAGCCATTTTAAATTAAAAAAAAAACATTTTAAGGACAAAATTATTAGCCCCTTTAAGCAATTTTTTTTTTCCTATAGTCTACAGAACAAAGCATTGTTATACAATAACCTGCCTAATTACCCTAACCTGCTCAGTGTTGCCATCTATTTCCAATGAAAAGTAGCTAAAGCCTGCCCGAAAATTAGCTAAATGTTGCCAGATGACTTCACGCACTAATTTGCATATAAGTGACGTCATCATGTAGTATCTGATAAGCTCGTTACGTGTCAACTTTGAGGCGCCGTGTATTATATTATATTATATTAAAACATTATATCCATATTTATATCCATATGCACAATAAATAAGTTCTTATTAACATATTACTTTGCGTGATGATGTCATTGCGTAATCGTAACTCAAAACTACATCTTTAGTAGTAAACAAAATAATTAATGATTTCTCAAATTGACTGGCCATTTCAGCCAAAACATTATGTGAAATATGTCCATTTAGATTTGTATGAAAAATATGGTTGACTATTTGTAAAATACAAACACTTTTTGATAAGAATGTTTTATTTTTAAGTATAACACTGATAATGAACAGTTACATTCTTTTAAACAATCATGTCATGATTACCAGCGATCTCTACCACCAGAGGTCGCTGGTAAAAACTCACTTTCACATGGACTACATCTTATGAACTACAAATTCAGTCATGCCACACACACACACACCTGCTCCAAGTCTCCACTGATAGGACTCCCACAGCTGATGCTGCTTCTGGACTAATCACACACACTAATTTAGCAGCACACACACTCACTTCCTGGGCCACGTCTTGTTTACCTGTAAAGTGACAATTCAACGCGGTTTCCCTAGTCTTGTTTTGACCCTTGCCAAGTTTGTCTGTTTGTCCATGTTCACTGCCTGCCTTCTGACCTCTCGCCTGTTATAGTGACTACGATTCTGGATTTGCCTTTATTCATCTGTTTGCACCTGTGTTGACCTTTGCTTGCCTGACTACCGAATAAACCTGTACTTGGATCCTAACGTTGTCTCTGTCATCCACGTGTTACAAATCACAGCTTGTGTACTTACTCTTTTTAACTTGTGAAATTAACACATTTGTGAAAGTGACAACAGTGATAGCACTATTGGAATTTATTGCTACCTAAATTACCAACAATTATACATGTTAACAAATATCAGTAAATTTACAGTTATGAAAAATAATCTGAGATAGCAATTTAACTTGAATGTGATGTGTGTGTGTGTGTGTGTGTGTGTGTGTTGAGTGAAGCCTGCAGTCACTGCTCTTTTGAGTCACTTTTTAAAAAGTGCTAAAAGTAGCCAAATGAACGTTAAAAATGGCTAAATTTGTCGCTAGAAGCTTTCTGAAAATAAGTTGCTAGGGTAGTATGAAAAGTTGCTAAATCTAGCAACAAAATTGCTAAGTTGGCAACACTGAACCTGCCTAGTTAACCTAATTAACCTAGTTAAGCCTTTAAATGTCACTTTAAGCTGAATACTAGTGTCTTAAAAATATCTAGTCAAATATTATTTACTGTCATCATGGCAAAGATAAAATAAATCAGTTATTAGAAATGAGTTATTAAAACTATTATGTTTAGAAATGTGTTGATAAAGTCTTCTCTCCGTTAAACAGAAATTGGGGAAAAAAATAAACAAGGGGGCTAATAATTCTGACTTTACCATGCTGAATAAGTTGGTGGTTCATTCCGCTGTGGCAAAGCCGAGATTAATAAAGGGATTAAGCCGAAAAGAAAATTAATGAATGAACAAACAGTCAACATAACAAACAAACTAACTATATATAACTAACAAATTTATTTAGTAATACAATATGTTTGGAAAAATGGCAGCTTGGTGGCTCAGTGGTTAGCACTGTCACCTCAGAGCAAGTAAGTAGCTAGTTCGAGCCCCGGCTGGGTCAGTTGGTGTTTCTGTGTGGAGTTTGCATGTTCTTCCCGTGTTGGTGTGGGTTTCCTCCGGGTGCTCCGGTTTCCCCCACAGTCCAAACACATGCGCTATAGGTGAATTGGGTAAACTTAATTGACCGTAGTGTGTGTGTGTGTGTGTGTGTGTGTGTGTGTGTGTGTTTGTGTGTGTGTGTGTGTGTGTGTGTGAATGAGTGTGTATGGGTGTTTCCCAGTGCTGTGTTGCAGCTGGATGGGCATCCGCCGCGTAAAACATATGCTGGAATAGTTGGCAGTACATTCCACTGTGGCGACCCCAGATTTTTAAAGTAACTAAGCCGAAAAGAAAATGAATGAATTAATGAATGTTTGGGTAAAATAAATAATGCTTTTATTTAAATGAAACAATCAAAAAACAAACTAATTAATATGTAATTTTTTGAGTAAAATAAACAAACACCTCATATACATCCCAGGAAAAAATACTATAGCAATGTATAGTAAATATTATAGTTTTTTATCTATACTATAGTAAAGTACTGGACTTAATCTATTGTGGTAATTCTAGTTGCTGTTATAACACAACAAGCAAATCTGTACTATGTTTTCTGCACGGTTTACTCTAAAACTAAAGTATACTTCAGGATTAATTACACTGTTCACTGGAATAAGCATTAACAAAGAGTTGTGATTACACACATAATACACGTTAATAGTGGTTAAAAAACACTAATAATAATATATATTTATTATATGATTATATAATGACTTGCCTAATTACCATAACTTTAACCTAGTTAAGCCTTTAAATGTCACTTTAAGCTGAATACTAGTATCTTGAAAAATATCTAGTCTAATATTATTTACTGTCATCATGACAAAGATAAAATAAATCAGTTATTAGAAATGAGTTATTAAAACTATTATGTTTAGAAATGGCAACATGGTGGCTCAGTGGTTAGCACTGTCGCCTCACAGCAAGAAGGTTGCTGGTTCGAGTCCTGGCTGGGTCAGTTGGCACTTCTGTGTGGAGTTTGCCTGTTCTCGCTGTGTTGGCATGGGTTTCCCCAGGTGCTGCAGTTTCCACCACAGTATAAAAAACATGTGCTATAGGTGAATTGGGTAAACTAAATTGGCCATAGTGTATGAGTGTGTGTGTGAATGTGAGAGTGTATCGGTGTTCACCATTACTGGGTTGCAGCTGGAAGGGCATAAAACATATGCTGGATAAGTTGGCGGTTCATTCCGTTGCGGTGACCTCTGATAAATAAGGCATTAATCTAAAGGAAAATGAATGAATGAATGAATATATTGTCTAAACTCCAAAAGGTGTAACAATTATAGGGGGTTATAACGTTAAATAACTACAGTATTTGGTGAAACAATTTAATAATCTAATGAATAAACTAGTAATGTTAAGCAATTATTATATTTATACAAGTATGTTTGTATTCATACACTGTAAAAAAAATCATGGAGTGCCGGAAAAAAAACTTAAAATAACTGTCGTTAAATTACAGAAATTTACTGTAAAATAACAGAGCTTGAATAGCAGAAATTTACCAGAAATTTTAATTTAAGAAAATTTCTGTAATTTAATGTCCATTATTTTACGGTAAATTTCTGTAATTTAATGTCCATTATTTTACAGTAAATTTCTGTAATTTAATGTCCATTATTTTACGGTAAATTTCTGTAATTTAATGTCCATTATTTTACGGTAAATTTCTGTAATTTAACAGCTGTTAAAAATAAATATACAGTGCACATATGTAACTAATGTAAATGTAAACAAATTTTTGTATGTAAATAACATAAATGCTTAAATTTGAAAAAAAAAAACACATTATTTAAAAATAAATACATTTATTTCAATAGATAATTAAAGCAACCGATTTAGATTTATCATTTATTATTTATCTTCATTTAAATATAATTTAAAAAAAGTATTTATTTTAATGACTTCAGAATGAACAAACAAACAGTCAACATAACTAACTTACTAACTATAAAACTATTGCATTAATTTATTTATATATACAATATGTTTGGGGAAAGGGTGGTTTGGTGGCTAAGTGGTTGTCACTGTCACCTCCCAGCAAGAAGGTCGCTGGTTCAAGCCTCGGCTAGGCCAGTTGTCTCTGTCTCCCTTTCATTCCAAAATGGCCGCCGCGCCATCTAGTGGCTGTTTCCCAAATCGCACTAGAGTGTCGCCTCTTGGTGATTCTACGCTCTTTGATGCAGCATTAACAGTTGTAAATACACACAGTATAATACACGTTACTATAGTTCAAAAACTGCTCCGGTTTTCCACACATTGGATGAACAATTGGATGAACTATATTGGCTGTCCTGTATGATTGCGTGTGTGAATGTGAAAGTGTATGGGTGTTTCCCAGTACTGGGTTGCTGCTGGAAGGACATTCGCTGTGTAAAACATATGCTGAATAAGTTGGTGGTTCATTCCACTGTGGCGACCCCTGATGAATAAAGGGACTATGCTGAAGGAAAATGAATGAATAGTATGTGAACTGTATTACCTTCTACACAGTTCCACTGAAGGGTCTCAGGATGCCAGCGCTGGGCTTGGTAATGTCAATGACCCCTGAATAATAAAGGGACTAAGCCAAAAAGAAAATGAATGAATGAATTAATATGATTAAACAATGACTTGTCTACTTACCCTAACTTTAACCTAATCAACCTAGTTAAGCTTTTAAATGTGACCTTAAGATAAATACTAGTATCTTGAGAAATATGTAGTCAAGTATGTACAGTCATTATGGCGAAGATAAAAGAAACCAGTTATTAGAAATGAGTTATTAAAACTATTGTGTTTACAAAAGCTGAAGGAAACTGAATGAAATTTAATCTCCATTAAACATAAATTGGTGAAAAAAATATTAAATAATTCACATTTAATAGGAGGGCTAATGATTCTGACTTCAACTGTACGTTAATAAATGATACGTCTCTTTTAAATGACTGGATTTTTTTCTCTAATCTTATAGATGGTCCTTCAGACAGCCTTACTGAAAAAAACAGAGCAGACGTTTGATGTTTATTCAAATGAGTTATAAATAAACACATCTTTTAGCGCCGTCTCAGATTAAGAGGAAGATGATTTGATGTGGAAACTTCAGTTCCTAAAAACAGCAGAAGAAAAAAAAAAGCGTCACATTTTCAGTGAAGGACTCTATTTCTGAATCTAAGCGGGTTTTTAGACATTTTTCCCCAGGGGCCTTTAATAACCCTATTCTTTCAGTTTTCATTTGTTTGTTTCTTTTCTTTCCGGTTTGAGATGTTTCTGTTTAATCAAGAATACAGAACCAATTTTTCTAAATTGTGAAATAATATTACAGTTTAAAATGTTCAACATTTTTGCAGTGGTTCCGTCTAAAATAATTTGTATAATTTGTTGACATTTCAAAATGTATTTATACTTCGGCACTGTGGCTCAGTGGTTAGCTGTGGCCTCATAGCAAGAAGGACACTGGTTCGAGTCCCGGGTGGGCCAGTTGGCATTTCTGTGTGGAGTTTGCATGTTCTCCCCATGTTGGTGTGTGGGTTTCCTCCGGATGCTCCTGTTTCCCCCATAGTCCAAACACATGAGCTATATAGGTGAACTGGGTAAACGACATTGTCTGTAGTGTATGAGTGTGTGAATGCGAGAGTGTATGGGTATTGCGGCTGGAAAGGGCATCCACCTCATAAAACATTTGCAAGAGTAATTGGTGGTTCATTCTGCTGTGGCGACCCCTGATGAGTCAGGGACTAAGCTGAAGGATAGACTGTGTATAGGAATAGCTCGTGCTTACATTCCTGCCCAGGTTCTCCTGCAGCGCTGAAGCTGTCACTCACTTCACTTCACACACGCGCAGATGAATGTGTGAATTCAGAGTGTGTTCAGAGGATTCCCAGAGACCCTGCAGCTTTCAGCAGCCAGTTCACAGCTGTCGAAACATGGAAATCCCAGTGTCTAATGACACCCAACAGTTCCCCACAAAGTACACACACACAAACTTGTACAGTATACATGGTTTACAGGGACACTCCCTAGCCATAATGTATTTTTGACAATAAAAACAGGTTATTATATGCACTGTAAAAAATACTGTACATTTTGGTTTGCACACTGTAAATTAATAATTGCAACTTACTGTAACATTTACAGTAACTTACTCTCAATTTGGGGCTGTAAATTTACAATCACACTATGAATTAATAATTAAAATTTTCTGTAGAGTTTACAGCAAGTTATGGCAATTTTGGGCTGTAAATTTACAATCACACTGGAAACTAATAGTTACAATTTACTGTCAAATTTACAGTAACTTACTGGCAATTTTGGGCTGTAAATTTACAATCACACTGGAAACTAATAGTTACAATTTACTGTCAAATTTACAGTAACTTACTGGCAATTTTGGGCTGTAAATTTACAATCACACTGGAAACTAATAGTTACAATTTACTGTCAAATTTACAGTAACTTACTGGCAATTTTGGGCTGTAAATTTACAATCACACTGGAAACTAATAGTTACAATTTACTGTCAAATTTACAGTAACTTATTAGCAATTTTGGGCTGTAAATTTATAATCACACTGGAAACTAATAGTTACAATTTACTGTCAAATTTACAGTAACTTACTGGCAATTTTGGGCTGTAAATTTACAATCACACTGGAAACTAATAGTTACAATTTACTGTCAAATTTACAGTAACTTACTGGCAATTTTGGGCTGTAAATTTACAATCACACTGGAAACTAATAGTTACAATTTACTGTCAAATTTACAGTAACTTACTGGCAATTTTGGGCTGTAAATTTATAATCACTGGAAACTAATAGTTACAATTTACTGTCAAATTTACAGTAACTTACTGGCAATTTTGGGCTGTAAATTTACAATCACACTGGAAACTAATAGTTACAATTTACTGTCAAATTTACAGTAACCCACTGGCAATTTTGGGCTGTAAATTTATAATCACACTGGAAACTAATAGTTACAATTTACTGTCAAATTTACAGTAACTCACTGGCAATTTTGGGCTGTAAATTTACAATCACACTGGAAACTAATAGTTACAATTTACTGTCAAATTTACAGTAACTTACTCTCAATTTGGGGCTGTAAATTTACAATCACACTATGAATTAATAATTAATTTTCTGTAGAGTTTACAGCAAGTTATGGCAATTTTGGGCTGTAAATTTACAATCACACTGGAAACTAATAGTTACAATTTACTGTCAAATTTACAGAAACTTATTAGCAATTTTGGGCTGTAAATTTACAATCACACTGGAAACTAATAGTTACAATTTACTGTCAAATTTACAGTAACTTATTGGCAATTTTGGGCTGTAAATTTATAATCACACTGGAAACTAATAGTTACAATTTACTGTCAAATTTACAGTAACTTATTGGCAATTTTGGGCTGTAAATTTATAATCACACTGGAAACTAATAGTTACAATTTACTGTGAAATTTACAGTAACTTACTGGCAGTTTTGGGCTGTAAATTTACAATCACACTGGAAACTAATAGTTACAATTTACTGTCAAATTTACAGTAACTCACTGGCAATTTTGGGCTGTAAATTTACAATCACACTGGAAACTAATAGTTACAATTTACTGTCAAATTTACAGTAACTCACTGGCAATTTTGGGCTGTAAATTTATAATCACACTGGAAACTAATAGTTACAATTTACTGTCAAATTTACAGTAACTTACTGGCAATTTTGGGCTGTAAATTTATAATCACTGGAAACTAATAGTTACAATTTACTGTCAAATTTACAGTAACTTACTGGCAATTTTGGGCTGTAAATTTACAATCACACTGGAAACTAATAGTTACAATTTACTGTCAAATTTACAGTAACCCACTGGCAATTTTGGGCTGTAAATTTATAATCACACTGGAAACTAATAGTTACAATTTACTGTCAAATTTACAGTAACTCACTGGCAATTTTGGGCTGTAAATTTACAATCACACTGGAAACTAATAGTTACAATTTACTGTCAAATTTAAAGTAACTTATTAGCAATTTTGGGCTGTAAATTTATAATCACACTGGAAACTAATAGTTACAATTTACTGTCAAATTTACAGTAACTTATTAGCAATTTTGGGCTGTAAATTTATAATCACACTGGAAACTAATAGTTACAATTTACTGTGAAATTTACAGTAACTTACTGGCAGTTTTGGGCTGTAAATTTACAATCACACTGGAAACTAATAGTTACAATTTACTGTCAAATTTACAGTAACTCACTGGCAATTTTGGGCTGTAAATTTATAATCACACTGGAAACTAATAGTTACAATTTACTGTCAAATTTACAGTAACTTACTGGCAATTTTGGGCTGTAAATTTATAATCACTGGAAACTAATAGTTACAATTTACTGTCAAATTTACAGTAACTTACTGGCAATTTTGGGCTGTAAATTTACAATCACACTGGAAACTAATAGTTACAATTTACTGTCAAATTTACAGTAACCCACTGGCAATTTTGGGCTGTAAATTTATAATCACACTGGAAACTAATAGTTACAATTTACTGTCAAATTTACAGTAACTCACTGGCAATTTTGGGCTGTAAATTTACAATCACACTGGAAACTAATAGTTACAATTTACTGTCAAATTTACAGTAACTTACTCTCAATTTGGGGCTGTAAATTTACAATCACACTATGAATTAATAATTAATTTTCTGTAGAGTTTACAGCAAGTTATGGCAATTTTGGGCTGTAAATTTACAATCACACTGGAAACTAATAGTTACAATTTACTGTCAAATTTACAGAAACTTATTAGCAATTTTGGGCTGTAAATTTATAATCACACTGGAAACTAATAGTTACAATTTACTGTCAAATTTACAGTAACTTATTGGCAATTTTGGGCTGTAAATTTATAATCACACTGGAAACTAATAGTTACAATTTACTGTCAAATTTACAGTAACTTACTGGCAATTTTGGGCTGTAAATTTACAATCACACTGGAAACTAATAGTTACAATTTACTGTCAAATTTACAGTAACTCACTGGCAATTTTGGGCTGTAAATTTATAATCACACTGGAAACTAATCGTTACAATTTACTGTCAAATTTACAGTAACTTACTGGCAATTTTGGGCTGTAAATTTACAATCACACTGGAAACTAATAGTTACAATTTACTGTCAAATTTACAGTAACTTATTAGCAATTTTGGGCTGTAAATTTATAATCACACTGGAAACTAATAGTTACAATTTACTGTCAAATTTACAGTAACTTATTGGCAATTTTGGGCTGTAAATTTATAATCACACTGGAAACTAATAGTTACAATTTACTGTGAAATTTACAGTAACTTACTGGCAATTTTGGGCTGTAAATTTACAATCACACTGGAAACTAATAGTTACAATTTACTGTCAAATTTACAGTAACTCACTGGCAATTTTGGGCTGTAAATTTATAATCACACTGGAAACTAATAGTTACAATTTACTGTCAAATTTACAGTAACTTACTGGCAATTTTGGGCTGTAAATTTACAATCACACTGGAAACTAATAGTTACAATTTACTGTCAAATTTACAGTAACTTACTCTCAATTTGGGGCTGTAAATTTACAATCACACTATGAATTAATAATTAAAATTTTCTGTAGAGTTTACAGCAAGTTATGGCAATTTTGGGCTGTAAATTTACAATCACACTGGAAACTAATAGTTACAATTTACTGTCAAATTTACAGTAACTCACTGGCAATTTTGTTCTGTAAATTTACAATCACACTGGAAACTAATCGTTACAATTTACTGTCAAATTTACAGTAACTTACTGGCAATTTTGGGCTGTAAATTTACAATCACACTGGAAACTAATAGTTACAATTTACTGTCAAATTTACAGTAACTTATTAGCAATTTTGGGCTGTAAATTTATAATCACACTGGAAACTAATAGTTACAATTTACTGTCAAATTTACAGTAACTTACTGGCAATTTTGGGCTGTAAATTTACAATCACACTGGAAACTAATAGTTACAATTTACTGTCAAATTTACAGTAACTCACTGGCAATTTTGGGCTGTAAATTTATAATCACACTGGAAACTAATAGTTACAATTTACTGTCAAATTTACAGTAACTTACTGGCAATTTTCGTTGCCAATAAGACTGTAAGTTTACAATCACATTGTAAATACAAGCGTGCTATAAATTAATAATTAGATTTTAGAACTTATGGCCAATTTAGGACTCCAAATATACAAGCACATTGTAATATTTACAATTTACTGTCAAATTTACAGTAACTTACTGACAATTTTGGTTGCCAGTAAGACTGTAAATTTACCATCACACTGTAAATACAAGCGCACTGTATATAATTAAAAAATACTGTAAAAATGTACAGTAACTTACTGGTTGCTGGTAAGGCTGTAAATTTACAAGCTCCGTGTAAATGAATAGTTACAATTTATTGCAATATTAACTAAAATTGCCAGTAAGACTGTAAATTAATAATTACAAGTGTATTGTAAAAATACAGCACAATTGTAATTATTTATTTAAAATGTGCCTAGAAATTTACAGTATTACTAGCAACCAAAAATTTACAGTAAGTTACTGTACATTTTACAGTTTTGTTTTACATTGTGGGCCCAACCCTTACAGGAAAATAAAAATGTGTAATGTAAAGGCTGATGTGGTATATATATATATGGCATGGATGATATATGGCGACATTTCATGGGGTATTAATGCTGTCCAGATGAGATTAACACATGGGAAAGAGAAGGAAAACAGAAACACACACACACGTTTGTTTTTGTGAAAAGTGGGTACATTACATAGGTTTCCATTCATTTTATACGGTCCAAACCGTATATTGTATTGCCCTCACCCCACCCTACCCCTAAACCCAACCATCACAGGAGACAGTGTGCAGCTTTACTCTCTGATTAAACTTATCTTGTGGGATTTTTAAGCTTTTTGAGAAACGAGGACGTCACCAATGTCCTCCTATTTCACCTCGTTTTTGTAATACCTGTGTCATACTCATGTCATTATACAGATTTGTGTCCTGATATGTCACAAAAACACGTACACACACACACACACACACACACACACACCCACATGCACACACATTTACAGTAGATTTATTTATTCATATTTTGCAAAATGATGGACAAACCCACTTCATTTTATTTAGATTTTTTTATTGATTGATTTTTGTCTTTTATTAGTACTTTTTATTATTAATGATCTTTATATATATATATATATATATATATATATATATATATATATATACTCTATTATTTAAATTATAAAAATGTTGATAAAAGTAAAATGCACAATTCATACATATATAATTAGATTTTATTATTTTATATGCAAATTATGTATTTTATAGTACATTATATATGTTTTGTATGTTATTATAAGTGTTATTAGTGGGCCTATAATATTAATAAACATTTTATTATTAAATCAATCAACATCCATATATCTTTTTTATTTATTAATTTTTACATGCACAAACAATTATGATTTCGTATATATTCAGAATTTTATTCACATTTAAAGTTTGAATATTTTATTATTAAATTAAATATCAGCACCCATTGTTATTTTTTGTAACGTGTTACACATTACACAATATAATTTTACACACCATACAGAGTTAATTATTATTTTTATATGTATTATTTTAATGTATTATTTAAATAAAAGACGGCAACGCGGTGGCCCAGTGAGTAGCACAATCGCCTCACAGGAAGAAGGTCGCTTGTTCGAGCTCCGGCTGGATCAGTTGGCATTTCTGTGTGGAGTTTGCATGTTCTCCCCGTGTTGGCGTGGGTTTCCTCCGGGTGCTCCAGTTTCCCCCTCAAGTCCAAAGACATGCGGTACAGGTGAATTGTGTAAGCTAAATTGTCTGGAGTGTATGTGTGTGAATGAGTGTGTGTGGATGTTTCCCAGTGATGGGTTGCAGCTGGAAGGGCATCCACTGCGTTAAACATATGCTGGATAAGTTGGCGGTTCATTCCGCTGTGGCGACTTCAGATTAATAAAGGGAATAAGCTGAAAAGAAAATGAATGAATAAATGAATTTAATAAAAAGTGGTTTTGCCAAACAAAGATAAACATAAGCATACATTATTTGTAATATTTGTAAAAAAAAAAAAGAGATAATTTAATGAAATAATATGCTATATTCATTTATACACATAATTTTATTCACTGTTTGAGTATTTCTTTGCTATTAAATTAAATGTTACAATCCATTAGGAATATTTGTAAATTATGTTAAGTTATATTACTCAATAAATTAATTATATTAGAAATAAACGTCTGTATTATTTAAAATATTTTTTTTCATAAATAAAAGTATTCTTCATGGAGGACGAAACCTGCAAAAAACATAAATTAATACTCTAATAAATATATAAATAAACGAGTAAATAAATTCATAAATTCCTGCATAAATAAAATATTAAATAAATAAATATGCAAATATATAAATAAATGAGTAAATAAAGTCATACAGTCCTGCATAAACTTTCAGTTTAGCATTTTCTTATTCCACCAACATGTAATTTATTTAAGTATTTACCTGCCTGCGCTATTAATTATTTATTTATGCAGGAATTTGTGGATTTTTGTATACATTTATTTATTTATTTGCATTTTTTATTGATGCAGGAATTTTTGGATTTATTTACTCTTTTATTGATATATTTGCATATTTGTTTATTTATTAGTTTATTTATGCAGGAATTTATGGATTTATTTACTCATTTATTTATATACTGGCATATTTATTTATTAATGATTTTATTTATGCAGGAATTTACGGATTTATTTACTCATTTATTAATATATTTGCATATTTAATTATTAATTAGTTTATTTATGCAGGAATTTATGGATTTATTTACTCATTTATTAATATATTTGCATATTTAATTATTAATTAGTTTATTTATGCAGGAATTTATGGATTTATTTACTCATTTATTGATATATTTGCATATTTAATTATTAATTAGTTTATTTATGCAGGAATTTATGGATTTATTTACTCATTTATTTATATACTGGCATATTTATTTATTAATGATTTTATTTATGCAGGAATTTATAATTTTATTTACTCATTTAAATTTGTGCATATTTATTTATTTATTGTTTTATTTATGCAGAATTTATAGATTTATTTACTCATTTATATATTTGCACATTTATTTATTTATAGTTTTTGCAGGTTTCGTCTTCCATAATTATTCAGCTACGAACACCAAGTATATATTTTGAGCAATTGTTATGTGTCCATTCATCATGTCCGGTTTTATTTTATTTTACTTTTTCTTTTTAATAGTTCGCTTACGGTCAACAGGCCAGAGCGCGGGCGCGTGTCCGACTCCTCACGGGCTCGCGCTGCGCGTGCACTAGTTGAAAACTTCTCCGCGTGCAATTGCGGAGCACAGACGAGCCACGAAACAGAGCAAGCGGTAAATCGCGGGCTCCTGCTCCCGTTATCGACCCAGAACCACCGAGAAACATGGACGATCTAGGTAAGCATGATCTCCTTTAACGTTTGACATCGGAAAATCGTGAAATGAGAAGTTTGACGAGACGCTAGAGCGCAAAAATGACGCTAAAGACGCGGATGGAGCGCGCTCCTGTTGCCAACGTCATCGCGCGCCGATGCTTGACTGCAGCAACACGCTGAAAAACACACTCTCTGCAGCGATTTAAACCTGGTTTTACGCGATGTATTCGCGTGTTTTAATCTGTTTTCTGTAGTCTCTTAATGGGTTGTAGGAGTCAGCCTGATTCATTATTCACATTGAGTCGAAGTTGGTGTTATATTCACATATTCTTACATTTTCTTTTTAACAGTGACAACTTGTGACGCTACTTTGAACACTCGGTATGAAATTGCATTTAAGTATGACTTTAAAACAACATTAGCACTATTTAATTAACAGTGTGTGGAAACTGTTGTGCTAATATGATTGAGAATTTGCTAATAATACTTCTCTGAATTCATATTGTTGAGGAGAGTGCCCGAATGTGCGAATATAACACCAAATTTACCACAATGCTCTTCACAGCTGCTCTTGTAACACGAAGGTACATGATTAATATTAGACCCTTGCTTTGAGCTCTATGTTTACCCCTAAATACAGAAGTTGTATAGGCGTTATGCTGGTTGATATGCATGTATAGTTCCTGTCTGCTTGTAACTTCTGAAATGTGTCAACAAAACAGTGAAGTGTCATTTCACACCCGTCCTCCAAACTTCACTTACTAGCTAAGTTAAAATTTACTGTTTTCTCACCATCAAGAGGTTCCAAATATGTTTATGAGTTTCTTTCTTCTGTTGAACACTTAAGAAGATATTTTGAAGAATGCTGAAATTAACCATTGACTTCCATAGTAGGAAAGATGAATACAATGAAAGTCAATGGTTACAGGTTTCCAGCTTTCTTCGAAATATCTTAATTTCTGTTTAGCAGAAGAAAGAAGCAAGTAAAACATGAGTAAAAGATGACATATTTTCATTTTTGTGTAAACTATGACTCTAAAACTTGCTGTTTGTCTTGTATTGTGCATTTGTTTTCATTTTCTTTAGTGATATGATTGCTATACATGGTTTCCAATACACTTCTTTGTCAAAATTAGAAATAAAAAGTCTGTCTTGGGTAGTAAATCCCATTATCTACAGCTTTTGATGTTGTAACTTGTTGACTTGTTGCCCGGGGCGATGAGAAAATGAGCCGCACTGCCTAATCTAACTAATCTCAATATTAGTGCCTCGAGGCTGCTGGGTTGAGAGTGACGCGTTGTTTAGTATAGTTATTTTCGTTCATCTGTGACGACCAGCCACAAGCATTTGTTTAGACATTAACGTGGGACCAGGATCAGAAATTAACCAGGACTTTGTTATTGCTGTAATGCCAAAATATCAGCACAGCAATTCCAGCGTTATGCATGTCACATTTGCTGTATAAAATATGTAAACAAAAAATCACAGAGATTGTGTAGACCAGCGTATCTCAAACAAAGTTCCACCTAAAAAAAAAAATAGTCTCTCTAAGTACCACCATAACGACCAGTTTTGAAATACAGTGATTTAGTAGGCCTAATAAAGCAGCTACAGCACTGCACAGTTCACAAACGAGGAAGATTAATTCCTATTAAGAATATGTATTATTGTCAGCCACTTTAAACATTATAAATACACTGTAAAAAATCTTATGTGCTATTTACTAAAAAAAATAGTGGTAATACTATTGCACATATTATTAAAAAGTAAATTTCAAGACTTGAAAATTGAAAATTACTACATTTAAGTGATAGATTGAGATTTTAATGTTATTAATGGAATGTGCTTTTATAATTTAAGTTAATCCACAACCATTTACTCATATTTGTTTTTTTAACCAAAACCACTTGAATGAATCGTGAAAATGACTAGTTTTCTTTGAGTGATAGATGATGATTTTAATATTATTTGTGCTTTTATAATATATGCAAATAAATCACCATTTACTCAAATTTATTAATGAAAATTACTCATTCATAAAATGTAAAATACATAGTTTGAACGTTAACTTTATACTTGCAGACAAAAAAAGTTCAGAATTTAGATTAAAATGTGCTTTTAAAAGTTAATTAAAATGCCACTGTTATTAAAAAGTGAAAAGAAAACTGCTGCACTTGTATAGTAGCTTATTCATCAAAACTTGGAAATGTTACTTGGACATGACACATACAGGCTATATATACACACTTTTTATTATACATTTTGAAATATAAGTTGAATGTACATACAGTATGAGATTTTTGTAAATCTTTGAAATCTAAACGTTAACTTGTATTTGGAATTACATATTTAAATTAGAAATTAGCTCTGCTGCTCGTTATTTGCAGTAGGCCTCTGTGTGTCAGAAAAGCGAGCGACGCATACGAGCAATTCCAACGTTTTGATTGTGACGTTTGTAGTAAAATCTCAAAACATAAATTGACAGAGGAAGTATGTTAACATTATATTGAAATATCTGTTTATATTTTTCAAAACATCTAGTCATAGAGTTGTGGGAGCAGAAAAATATCAATCTGTAAACATTTTTTATATTTTAAATGAGGGAAATAAGCTTGCGTTACGGATGAGACCTAAAAAGTCTGCAAGTTTACAGTAGACAGCATACTTTGTAGAAATTCTGTGAATTAAACTGCACAAACCAAAAGAAATGATGCTAATCTAAAGGATAAGAGTTGGATCACTACAGAATAAACATTATTGATTTTATTTGATTTCACATTTTTGCGTTTATGAGGAAAAAGCTTCGTTCTGGATGTGACACTTCTCTGTTATGGATGTGACGGATGTGAATTTGCCACGTGTGTGACTTTGGTAAATCAAATATAATTGTTTGAAAACACTGACAGAGACATTTTAGAGTATTTTAAAGCACTGTAAAATACAAGCCTACACAAAAAAAACGCAGAAACGGTTTTGCTATTTTGGCGAAAACTTTATTTATTTCATGGCAAGGTTGACATTTGCATGGAATTGCCCATATACAGTTAAAGTCAGAATTATTAGCCGCCCTTTGAATTTTTTTTTCTTCTTTTTTTAATATTTCCCAAATTATGTTTAAAAGAGCAAGGAAATTTTCACAGTATGTCTGATAATATTTTTTCTTCTGGAGAAAGTCTTACGTATTTTATTTCGGCTAGAATATGCATTAAATTTTTTTAGAAACCATTTTAAGGACAAAATTATAAGCGCCTTTAGGCAGATTTTTTTTCGATAGTCAACAGCAGTGTTTCCCAACCCTGTTCCTGAAGGCACACCAACAGTACACATTTTCAACCTCTCCCTAATCAAACACACCTGAATCAACTCAGCAGAACATTAGAAAAGACCCCAAAACCTGACACGAATGGGTCAGATAAGGGAGACATACAAAATATGTACTGTTGGTGTGCCTCCAGGAACAGGGTTGGGAAACACTGGTCTACAGAACAAACCATCGTTATACAATAACTTGCCCAATTACCCTAACCTGCCTAGTTAACCTAATTAACCTAGTTAAGCCGTTAAATGTCACTTTAGGCTGTATAGAAGTGTCTATAATATATCTAGTCAAATATTATTTTACTGTCATCATGGCAAAGATAAAATAAATCAGTTATTAGAAATGAGTTATTAAAACTATTATGTTGAGAAAAGTGCTGAAACAATCATTGTTAAACAGAAATTGGGGGAAAAAATAAACAGGTGGCTAATAATTCAGGGGTTTAATAATTCTGATTGCAACTGTACACATTGCTTGACCAATTCATACGTGTGGTATTTCTGTGATTTGGTGCGAATGAGATCATGATCAAATGAATCATGCGCACTGTTTTCAAGCAGACTCGGGTACAATTCGGGGATCCTCCGTCTGTGCACACAGAGACTAACTTTAATTATATTGTACCTCTAAGCTTCAAGAATGGCAAAGTTGCTCGAGTCTGTGCTCTGTGTGTCGCGCCGTTTGAATCCCATCCAAATTAATTAGCCTAAATCTGAGGTAACGAATTAAACCGAAAGCCACGCTGCTTTACAAAACAAATAGCTTTCTATTTGGAAAGCATGCATTATTTTACACAACTACGAGCAAACATTTGAACACGTTTGTAATTATTTTACGAATGATGCAGCATGGGGGAATTCCTGAGTTTTCAGTGACTGAAGTACCAACACAGCAGGACTGGTCTGCAGAAGGGCTTCTCTAGCATGTGTGTATCTGCTCTGCAGGCACTGCGCGCCTCTGGCTCTGCGCCAAGCGGACTGATTTTTTTACATCTGATGATGCACTTAAAGGGCACATAGTTTACCTCTTTTTTATGATTTAATATTAATATTATGGTTCTTCTGAGTGTGCCAGTTTAGCTTCAGTTTAAAACACAATTCAGATTTTTTTATTATAATGTGTTAAAAAGTGTCATGTTGGGGGCGTGTCCACAGTTCGCTGATTTATGGGTGTGTTGCTTCACATGTAAATTAGTTTCGGCTTCCCGCCAACGTAACAAGGGGGCGGGGCCATGAACTTTGTGCCATTAACTTTGACTGAGGCACCGGATGCGCCGCTCGAAGCCGCGATACGGCACACCAGACACTCTCTGTGGCACGGCAGAAGCATGAAGTGTCCCGAATCGTCACGCCACGCATTTTTGAATTCTAAACATAGGTTTCTGCAGCGGTCCGCGGCGCCCAGCCGTCGACTTGAGTGTACCCTGAGAGAAACCTATGTTTAGAATTCTAAAACGCATGCTAGTTAAGATCACAGGGAGCTTCTGGGATCGCGAGAAATGCAAATGGCTGAAGTATAAGGTAGACTCGATGAGAAGTACACGTTTGCAAACCTACCTAAAGATACAACCAATAATTCAGATTAGAGCGATAATGTGGAGAATATTGCTCTTGTGTTGAGCCCAATGAGCCTTGCATCTAAAAATAGAGTTAGCGTGTTCCTTTAGTGATATCGCTTCGACTCACGCTAAAAATGGCGGACGTGAATCAACAAACTGAGGATATGATGACGCGCCTGTCAATCAATATTGGATCGCTCTCCTACGTAAAGTTGCGGTGGGTTTGAAAACTGCTCCAATTGGTCCACTGTTTTTTATGTTGTTAAATTGAAAAAAAAAAGCACTGGGTGTGCTTATATCACCCCAATATGACAGTCTATACACCATACATGCACATATGTCTGTCCAAACAGCTTGAAAAGTAGATTTTTTACCATAGGTGCCCTTTAAGTAAACATTCTAAGCACACCTGTGTAATCATATGCTTCAGGGAACAGCCATTGCTGTCTGATCACATGAGTCTCCGTGTTATTGTGTAAAGCAGGGGTTTCCAAACTTTTAGGACACACACCCCCCCCAATTTGTCCAATTTCACTAGCCCTCGAGCCAAAATTATAATGCATGTGCAAACGCCGTTCACATATTACTTGCAGCGTTTAAAGTGCGTAGAATTAATTACATTGAAACAAATATACAGCTTACCTGATTCAGTGTGATGGCTGAGCCTGTTTCTGAGGACAACATGCTAATCTGTGGTCGAATTCCTGACAAGGTGCCTGATAGTTATCTGTGGATTTAATGTTAATCATATTATTCCCTCTAGTAAACGCATAAAAATTGTCATCATAATTTACTCGAGTGCACGCCTCAATGTCTCGCGCCTCCCTCAATAGGTGCTGGCGCCCCCTGGTGGGGTGCGCCCCACAGTTTAAAAACCCCTGGTGTAAAGGGTTAAAAGTGTGTTCATTTATTATTTGGCGAATATCCTGCGTACCACTAGAAGGAAGCCCTCGTACCACAGTTTCAATGTGAAACTTTCAATGTAGTGATGCCTTTGGCCCATGAACATTTGCTGCTTGTTATCAAACTATTTCATAACTGTAACAAGAGGCAGTTCTATTATAGCATAACATTAAAACAGCTTTCATAATAATATTTATCAACATGCAGAGCTTTTTGGTTTCTCTGAAGCTCTAGAAATTAAATATGTAAAACAGGAATACGTTAGGACCTTTGTTATTGTTTACATCCCTCAAAGTGGTCTATAAGTTAACAGTATATTTAAACATCTGTTCACTGGGGCTGCATGATTCTGGCTAAAATGAGAATCACTATTTTTACTTATTTTTTTGCTTAAAATTGAGATCAGGATGTTCTCATGATTCTGTAGGTGTAAAATAAAGGTTAAAGTGAGTGGGCTATTATTATTCTCAAACATATGATAAAACAGCAATAATATTAGGCCTTTGTGTAGGTCTGTTAGTTAAAATGGCAAATTTTTGCATAGACTTGGAATGGTGGACTTGACTAGACTTTTTAAATTTGTCCTGGTCTGAAGTTGAATTATTATGTTTAAGACATGTGCTTGTCATTTGTCATTGTCAACATTATTAAACCATTTTTTTTCACTGCTAAAATGAAACATTTGTCATTATCAGAGTCCCTCTTGCATTATATTCAACATTATATAGGCTAGAGAAGGTATACGGACACTGTTAAACATTTATTCTCATGCACAACACTTTGTCTTAACTATGAAAGAAAAAACATATCAAATGCTTGTCATAATCACTGTTGAGCACGTTCATAAACAGTGCTGATTTGCCATTGTGTTCAGATGCTCAACAGAAATGACTGTGATTGGCCGTGAAGGTCATCAGTTTACCAAACTCACCGCTGTTTACTGAGTGTAACCACAGATATGGGGACACTGGAGCGTTTTAAAGCCATGATTCATCAGCAGATGGCTCGTATGTCAGCTTATAGACAAACCAGCTGATTGATGTGACTTTAAAATTCTCCAATTTAGGAATTAAAGCTTTGTTTGGGTGGGTGTTTCTCTGGGATTGGTGTGACCAGTGTGACATTGGTACTTGTGGCACTTCAAATATATAAAAAAAAAATCAAATATAATCTTTTTAAAACATTGACAGAGACATTTTTGAGTATTTACAGTACTGTGAAATACAAGCATACACAAACAACTTAGAAACGGTTTCACTATTTTGGTGAAAACGTATTTTCTCGTTGCCAGTTTGACAATTGCAAGGAATTGCTCAGTAACAGAATTACTTTGGCGTATTTTTAAACAAGTTGTGTTTTAGCATTTAACAGTTTTAAAGTAATTTTAATCTAGGTTAAAAGGTTGGGTTGAACGTTGGGTTTGTCCATCCTTATTTGACCCAACATTGGTTTATTACAACCAAGCATTTTTTTAAGTGTATTTATTAGTTTGAAAAGGGTAGTTAGCTTACATCCCATTTTAATATCAAATTGTTTTATGTAAGCAGAAAGATTTTTATTTTTTAAAAAATCAAGATTTCAGTTCGTTAAAAATAAATTTTGTGCCAAAGAAATTGTGAAATTATAGGTGAAATAATGTTGCATCGTCATTTAGCATAACACGATTGTCACAATTATATCAATATGGGTCAAATATGACGACATAAACAAATATTAGGTCAAATATAGACAAACCCAATCATTGGCTTGAGATGAGAAGTGAAATTTCTATTAAATTAAAAAAAAAAGTCAACCCAACATTTGTTTTGTCCATATTTATTACAACATATGACACCATAACATAATTATAAAGACATAAATATGATGACATAAAACTTAACCACTTTCTTAGTATAAGTTATTAAAATGTATAAAATAAAAGCATTTATAGTAGTTTATTATATATTCAATGATGAATAACTTCTTGCAGACAAATTGAAGGTTGAAGCTTAAAGGTTGAAGGATTTTTGCAAGGACTAAATATTTAAAATAACAGCTTGTATTTTAGGGCTGCACTATTAAATGGAGTATTTTCATATGTCATCAGATGAATCTTTTTATAAATATGACTAGATATTTGGGTTTATAAGCTGTAAATGTTCTTACTCTGAATTATATTTTAGTATGTGTTCTGTAAATCATGGTAAAATGTATTATAGGGTATATGCCAAGCTAGTATTTTTCCCATACTGATAAACTTCCGGTGACCTGTTATTGTGAGTTTTTTTCCATTTTATATGGTTCCTTTTACAGGATCGATGTTGTAATGTAATTAAAATACATTCAGTTAAATAAACTTTGGCATTTATTTAATTGTTCAAGCGTAAAACGAGACAAAAAGCCATTTACTCGCACACGACCGTCAGTATCGGCAGGCTAGCGAAGATGCTCCTTTGAATATAATGGGGAAAATAAATGCTCATATTATAAAGTAATGGTGGGGGACATGTTATTTAATGCAGTGCTTCGTGTACAATCTGAACCACACTTTATATCGGATATCACTCAGACAGTGGAGATAGCTGATTTTTAAAGAAAACTGACCTTAAATGCGCCTATTTTTGCATTGGCACACACTTCACCGGAAATGATTAACCCAGATTACTGGCAAATTCAAAGTCCTATTAGCATGCTTCGGCATATACCCTATTGTGATCTAAAAATGTGTTGAACAGTATACAATGTAGTGTACAGAACTAATATACAAGAGCAAAATCACATGTTTTGATGTTTGACTTTGTCTTATAAATAGACAGCACATGATTGTAGAAATCCACTCATAAATATAAAAAACCTCCAGTGAAAATCAATTCCAGGTGTGCATTTTGTCATGGTTTCCTATGCTGCACGTGGCTGAGAAGCAGCAAACTGGCTAATGTGTATTTAGTGTTGTACTTCATCCAGATCACACTGATATATTTTAGAATAGTAAATTTGCCATGGTGTATGAGTGTCTGCGTGCGAATGCAAGAGTGTATGGGTGTTTCCCAGTTCTGGGTTGTGGCTGGAAGGGAAAACTTATGCTGGAATAGTTTATTCCCTGTTGGCGAACCCTGATATTTAAGGGACTAAGCCAAGGAGAATGCATGCATGTATGAATGAATGTTAGCATAGTCTCTTGTAGGTCTCTCACAGTGTGGGGTAAAGCATGCGTATCATAGCTAGAGGGGACATCAAGATGAAAGATATGAGTGAGCTAGATATCATCAGCTCTGCGGTGTTTGTGCATGCCATTTATCAAAAACATATTGACTCATTTTGCATTCAGTCCAGTTACAGATTTAGAATGTAATGCATAAGCCCCCTTAACAGTGAAAGCATGAAGCATGTGATCTCAATTGCTTTAACATATGCAAAGCTCAAATTTGTGCATACAATAGTTGCAATCCACAATGCACAAGACTGCAATTCCTAAGTCAACAGCAGGTAGAGATGCACCGCTACCATTTTTTTGGATCCGATACCAAAATTCTGAGTATCGACCAATACAGATCCAATCCCGATACTGTGCCATTTTTTTTAACAAGCATAATACAGTTTCTACAGCTCTGGTGCTGAACTCAAATCATATATCTTTAGTAAAAATAACAGACCTATAGACCTACTATACATGACAGATGGCACAATCTAACTGAAAACATGATGCTTGCTGTAAACTAGGCTACATTATTTGAGCATTCGTTATGACATTGATCTGTTGTGGTCCAGCTTATGTTTCCTTTTTTAATATTAAGATTTTTCTTTGAATTCTGTAAAGGGCCACCACTACTTGCACTAATCGTTGGTAAAATAATCTGCCTTTTAGCAAAGCCTGATATTTTCCTGCAGGTTTGAAGCAGACTAAACTAAACCATCTGAGGCCAGTTTTACTTAATAAACATTCCCTCGCCTAAACTCGCCGCGAGTGAGAAACTGAACGCATTTTTTGTCTGAAAAATTATCTTTTTGAAACTATTTTCGTTTGGTATAATTTGTTTGTTATTTTAATGTGTTTTTGTTGGTCAGTTATCTACAAAATAAACAAGAATATTTGAGGTGAAGTTCAAAACAAGGTCCGCTTATATGCTTAGGCATTAAGTGCTTTTTAATTACAAACTGACAAACAGGTCTGTTAAATAAAATATTAATATGAATAAAATTACAGTGAGATATCCACAGTTTCAGAGTAGCCTACATTAGGCGAAATCATTTTCTGTTAATGACAAACCCATACTGCGCCCGTCAGTTTCACTTTTATTAATTTAATCAACTACTTTGACCACAGTGAGCCAGGCTTCACAAACTATTCGCAGCACTGAAAGTATTTCCCTCGGAAGAATAAACTCAGTCGGAAGGATGAGAGAATAGAAACTTATTGTGAGAATAATGTTAAGGAGCGACGCACATCGAGTCTGCACAGCCGGTGCATCACTGGGACACGGCGCGCCGCCCTCCGGTATCTGCAGACACTTCCGAAACAGCAGCACAAAGGGGAGAAATCAGTGCGTTGAGGATCTGTTCAATGGATTATCGAGCCTTTGTTTTAAAGTTATTTAAAGTTCTAATTTAAAGCTTCAGGTAGGCCTACTTTGTGTGTGAGGAGCAAGTAATAACCCTCTGTACCCCAGTGTTGCGAAGGCGATCTGCTGATCTAACAGACACAGCGCAACATGATTTAGAAACAGCAATGAAATCCATGTTGCGGGTCAAAATTAAACCATTTATTGCAAAATTAAATGTATTTCTCTACTGATTATTTAAACTAACAGGAACAAATAGTCTTGGAGAAAGTTTTTAATTTTTTCATAAATTAACGCACCACGCAGTTTAAATAGTGAATGGAAAATTATTGACAGGCGCAGCGGAGGAAAGCACTGAACTAAACATGAATTTACACGTGAATATTCATCTGTACTTCACATTAAACAATAGAATGACTTCAGAACGTTTGGGATATAGTAGGCCTACATGACAACTTTCTAGAGCTTTATAATAGGCTACCTTCGTAGTTTTTGTTGGCTTATAAATTACACAGAATATAGCACACGCGCAAGATCGCATTTGGATCAGTACCAGCTGGCTGATACCCGATCCAGCAAAAATATGCGGTATCGAACCAATATCTGATCCAAGTATCGGGATTGGTGCACCCCTAAGCATTGCATTGCAATTGTCAATATTGCATTGTAAACTTTCCAACACATGCCCATTAGAAATGCACAAAAAACATACTTAAACAAATGTTTGAACGCAGTTTGTAAGTAAAATAAACTCTCTGGGGCAGCATGATGCCAACAACTTTTGTTCCTTTTCACACTAATGATATTTACGTTTATAATACGTTGCTAGAGTTCGATTCCGGTGAATCACGCTTTCATAAAGGAGATAAAAGCAATCTGAAATAAGATAAAGCTACGTTGTTACAGTGCACTTTTCTCTTATGTTTGCTTTTGAAAACAGCATTGATTGGGTTTAGAGAAGGGTTTAGGTCAGTGGTTTGCTCATCTGGTTATCTGTATGACAAGCCTTGCATGCTTGTGGATGGGTACAAAAAGATGTGTATCTGAAACGAACAACAAAAGCTATACTAAGTCAGTGTTTCTCAACCATGTTCCTGGAGGACCATCAGCACTGCATGTTTTGGATGTCTCCTTTGTCTGTCACACCCATTACAGGCCTTTCAGGCTCTGCTGATTAGCTGAATCAGGTGTGTTTGGTTAAAGAAACATGGAAATGTGTAAAGCTGGTGGTCATCCAGGAACATGGTTGAGAAACACTACTTAGCAATGTATTTCAGATTTGCAACAATGTAAACATCGCCTTCCAGTGGATTTGTCACATGAAACGTGCAACAATACATATGCAGAGCTATGTATTTTGTGTTTCACAAAAGTGGAAGCTGAGATGCATATTTCCAATGAGCCTGGCCTGAAACTTTTAGCTGTAAAGTGCAGAATATTGTCGAAATCCTTTGCTATACTGAGATAAAGAACATTAAAATCATGCACAGTATTCGCATATTAATGTGTTATGTATAAATATTCCTATATTTACCGTAGTAAACCGTAGTAATTTGAAGTAGTGTAATAAATGTGTTTATGGTAGTACTGTAGTTTGGATTAGTAGGGCTGGGCAATATGACCTAAAATCAAAACCTTAATTACTTAGATTAATTAAACACTACCTCAATTTTGCATATGAACAATGCACTCAGCAATGTCATGGAAAATCTCAAGTGCCCAGTTTGTCCACACGCTGTAATACGTTTTCAAAGGAGAAGTGTTCACAGAATTACAACATACAAAACATAACTGACATGGGGAAATTTCATAGGTTATAAATTTTGGTTTTGGTTTCTTTTCAGTTAACTATTATCAGCATTATTCAATAGTCTGGATATTCTGTAGGTGTTTATTGTCTCATGTTCAGTGTGTTTATCTATAACTGTGCTGGGTCTCGTATTGCAACTTGAGTCTTGCATGAGCTAATCGCCATGTGATTCTGAACAGAACAAATTATTTTCATGAAATGACTCAAGATGCCTGGGCAAAGCCTCAGTCTTTTAAACACACACACACACACACACACCTATTTTTAGCAGTGGATTTGTAGTTTCATCCTGACAGCACTTTAGTGTCTGTCATGCGTGTGTCCTTTTTTAAAGCGTCTGTTTGCTTGTGATCACAGGCACCTTTTAAACCGTCTAATGCAGATTGGCATAAATAGGGTGCCTGAAGTGTATTTTCATTAGGAAACGTGATACTTTTTCTCTATTGACATTTTCTGTTGGTAATTATATTTCAGTCATTTAACACGTAAAGTTTAGTGTGATGAAGACTGACTTGGTGGATAGTCTATTTAAAGTTAAAGCAGTCATGTAACCGGTTTTTATTTTATTTTGTACTGTTCTCTGACGTCCACTTATAATGTTATCAAGTATTTTACATAGCCCATCATAATTTTGAAGTGACCCCCTGTAGAATGCATTGTTTAAGTAGATGTGGCTGATTGTAAGCCTTACCTGTCAACCCTCCTGTTTTGGGTAAATGTGCTTTGGGATGCATTTCTGAGAACTGAGAAATATGTGGCTCGGAGTACATATGTCTGCATTTTGTGTGTAAAACGAACAACATGGGGTGGTACTGCTAACTGCTTACCTCCATCCGGATATATGGGAAGGTTTGCACGGTAGCTCAACCCCAAAGAATAGTGCCAGACTTGGGAGGCTGAGCTCTTGGGAAAAGAGACATTATTGGCCCATTTCCACTAAGTGGTACAGTACGATTCGGTACGGGTCACCTTTACCAGGCTTGCATTTCCACTGCAAAAAGAGTACCAATGGTGTGGGTGTGGTGTACGACATAAAGTTACCGTTCGACGTCATTCTCGCTTGAGGAAATGTCAAAGTAAAGCTGTACTGGTCGATTACATATCATATGAGAAGCACTTCTCACAAAGCAGATGTTTTATACACATAAATACTTGTGTATGTGTATAAATGTTCATTACTAACCTTTTTATGAACATGATTTGATTATAACTGCAGGTCAATCACTGTACAAAATAGCCTACTGTAACGTCTGCAATTATATAAAATAAATAAATGAACATATATGAACACATACAGACCCTTACAGTCTCCGAAATGTTACCGATTAAAGAAAAACTGCTCGCAGCATACATTAAGGACTTATTTGGGTTCAAAAACAACACTAATAATTATACAGTCAGTGCAAACCTTTCATCTGCATCTTTAATCTTCACCAGCACATGTAACCCTATGTTAGAAAGTAATTCCGTTCATAATAGTCCAAAAGGTGATGATAATAGTTAATCATGGCAGTTTGCTCATGTTTTAGGTTGCTGAAAGAATCATTTGCTCCTTTGTTTTTTCCAGCTTCTCCTTTGTTTTTCATGCTTCACTCTCGCGTTTGTCCATTTCTGAAAGGATCGGATGTCAGAAGCACTTCAATAGCCACGCGCGTGTTATTATCATCAGTTTAAGAAGTTCGTTATTTCACATATAGACGCGCTGTGAGCGATCGCAAGCTCTCTTGATAAAGTGAAACCGCTCAAACTCTTAGACCGGCTCGTAAAACAAAACAGGACACAGCAGGCTTTGTTCTTCTTGGCTTTGTGGCTGTTCATCAAGACGATGCCAAGGTTTGTTTGAGCTCGTGTCGACCCTGGCTTGTTATTATATGTATAAATTATTTTTGTATTTTCATTAGGAAACGTGATACTTTTTCTCTATTGACATTTTCTGTTGGTAATTATATTTCGGTCATTTAACACGTAAAGTATAGTGTGATGAAGACAGACTTGGTGGATAGTCTATTTTGAGTTAAAATAGTCATGTAACCGGTTTTTATTTTATAATTCCACTTATAATGTTATCAAGTATTTTACATAGCCCATCATAATTTAGAAGTGACCCCCTTTAGAATGCATTGTTTAAATAGATGTGGCTGATTGTAAGCCTTACCTGTCAACCCTCCTTTTGTGGGTAAATGTGCTTAGGGATGCATTTCTGAGAACTGAGAAATATGTGGCTCGGAGTACAAATTTCTGCATTTTCATCAAGACGACGCCAAGGTTTGTTTGAGCTCGTGTCGACCCTGGCTTGTTATTATATGTATAAATTATTAAGATATAATGTCTCGGCTGTGTATTTTGTCTTTTGTTTTCGTTCTCCTGGCTTTTGTACGCGCTAGTGATGTTTCTCTGTAAACCAATAGCGTTCAGCTGTGAATCTAGCTCCGCCTTTTGGTACCCTTTTGTCGTGCTAGGTACCCTTCGCAAAGGGTACCCAAAAAGTGGTACGGTACGGTTTGCTTTTTGGTACCTTTTGACAATGGAAATGACCATAAAAGCATTCCGTACTGCACAGTAAAAACTGGCCAAGAGACAGCAAGACATGTATACATTGTCCTCTGATGGATTTATGAGATACGCTATGTATGAGAAAACGTGCCCCAGTAACATATGAAGAGGCATGTGCCGGTATCACATTTTCATGCTGCGATTAATTGATTGAGCTTTTATCACGGTATACGGTATTATCACGATATTGTAATTTTACTAGAGAAACAGGTAAAAAAAACACAAAAAACTTCAGTTTCGTGAACTTAGTAACTTTAATAACTTTTTAATTAACTAAAAGTACTTCAAACATTTAAATACAAATAAATATAAATAAAACAATACACAATATAAAAGTAAACTTGAGCAATTATATCAAAGTGAATGTGCAAAGGGAAACCGTCTTCGATCAGCAATCCCTCTGCATTTTTTTGGAACCCAAAATATTTCCAAACCTCTGACTTTTTTTTTTAAGGGGGATAAATTGTCGGCAGTGTTTCTCCTTCCGCCATGCTTCTTCTTCGTGTGAGGATTAGAGAGCGGTGGCAGCGGCGGCGCGCACTGCGTGCACACAATGATTCTACATGTGGGGATTGTTTACATCAGAGTGCGCATCAGTTCTGCGCAGCATATACGCAGTGTTTCTTCAAGCGGTTGATGGAAAATAAGCTAAGGCGCGTTCTAAGAATATAAATTCGGAGCTATTATTTTTCACGGTATTTTGAAGTGCCCGCGATAACAATATCGTGCATATTCATTACCGTGATTTATCGCATTACCGAATACCGGCACAAGCCTACATATGAGATTGTCAAAAATGTACACTGCGCACTGAAATTGCAGTCCAGGGTGCATGTTTCTCTGTTCTCAACAATGATACCCTGGGCACACATTTTGAACAATGCTTCCTTTATTTACAAAAGTTAGCATGTTACAGTTTTGTATTTAAAGGTTTCTGCCAAATATGAATAACTCTTCACTCTGAAAAAATAATTATTATTATTTTTTTATTATATTGCATGATTTGACAGTTGCACAAAGCCATATTGTGATGTTTTATTTTGTTATATTGTGTTATGAAATTCTAAACCACTCTGTCTGATTCCAAAGCTATTTTTAGTTTGTCTCTGCACAGTTATTATTGTTTTATTTATTGAATTATTTGCTGCAACCTGTGCACAATAAGGCTAAGTAAAGTGCATGAAAATAAAATGACATTTGCCCATGTTGACCTTCAATGCACTTTCACCTCATCTCATCATACGTGCATCAACCATGTCCTAAATGGCACACAAACAGTGGTCCCTTTATTCTTGGCAGTGGAGCATAGAGCGACGCAGACATTGAGATCGCAGGTGTGAGCCTTTCTCTCCTTTTTCTTTTTTTGCTTCTGTAACCATAAGCCTGCATTGTGGGACACAAAGCTTGCATGAACCTAAAAAACCTGTATGTCTTACACAACATATTTTTTTATTTGGAATATGTCACAATAATACAGCAATTGAGATCCAATAAATTGCAGGTTTTAATTCAATTCAATTCAGTTCACCTTTATTTGTATAGCGCTTATACAATGTAGATTGTGTAGGATCAGTGTAGTTCAGTTTGTAGTGTTTTAAGTTCAGTTCAGCTCAGTTCAGTGTGGTTTAATAATCACTACTGAGAGTCCAAACACTGAAGAGCAAATCCAACGATGCGCAGCTCTACAGATCCCGAACCATGCAAGCCAGTGGCGACAGTGGTGAGGGAAAAAAACTTCACTAATGGCGGAAGTGAAGAAAAAAAACCTTGAGAGAAACCAGGCTCAGTTGGGCACGATCATTTTAATTTCTCCGCTGGCCAAACGTCTTGTGCAGAGCTGCAGTCTCAGCGGCGGAGGCTGGAAGCTGGCCTCAGCGAAGACTCGTCTGTCTCTGGAGCGTCACAGGAATCAGTCTCATGTTCTCCACTCCTCCATGACCACCACAGTAGCTGCTCAGGATTCGGCCAGGTCCAGGATATGGAAACCTTGGGATCATCTCGTCGTTGGTCTTGGATCGAATCAGTGACTCTGCATAGTCTGAGGACCCCGTATTTTACTGGGCTGATTTGTGAAGGCTGTCCATTAATATTCACAAACTTGTAACGGTCAGCTAAGTATGACTTAAACCATTGTAGGGCCTGTCCCTGGACACCTGTAGACTTTTTAAGCGATTAATAAGGATACCATGGTCAATGGTGTCAAATGCCGCACTAAGATCGAGTAGAACTAATAGCGAGGTGCACCCTTGGTCAGCAGCTAAGAGTATTTTTTTTTTTTTTTTTTTAATAATGTATTTATTAATTTTTTAAGCAATACAGATACAACAACAAACAAGTGAACAGAACGTGCGGGGGAAAGAAAAAAAAATTAAATTAAATAAATAAAATAAAATAAAAATTAAATAAAAATTTTAAAAAAATTAAATAAAATAAATAAATAAATAAAAATAAAGAGGGGGGCATTAATAAAATTTGCGATATTGCATATTCATGCACCACAAACCTTCATAAGATCTGACCTTGTTAAATCAACCCTCTGTGGATTATGGAGGTTATGTTTAACCCATATGTAACAAAAATGGATCCCACCTCTCATGAAATAAAACATCTTTGCCATGTAAGACACAAGTTAAGTAGTCCAGTGGTACATATTCAAGTATTACCCTGTGCCATAAAGACTTTGTAGGAGTTTTGTCCGTTATCCAGTTCAGGAGAATACATTTTCTTGCACAAAATGTCAGGAACTTGCAAAGTGTTTTTTTATGTTTGTCCATATTAATCTCGTTGAATATCCCAAGCAGCATTTGCTTGGGGTTACCACCAATATCAATAGATAAAATACCATTAATTTCTTGTTCTATCATAGCCCAGAACTTTTGAATTTCCCTGCAAAGCCAGAAACAATGAACAAGGTCTCCTTCCTCAGTTTTACATTTCAGACACATTGGTGACAACTCCTTTTTAAACTTGTGCCTCCGTGAGGGAGAGATGTGAGCTCTATGTAGAATTTTCAGTTGCATTGCTTTTACTCTGTTACATACACTTAGGGACGTTGCATTTTTCCAAGCTTCCTCCCATTGATCATCTGTTATTTGTATATCAAGGGTCCTTTCCCAAGTCTCTTTCAAGGAGTCCGTATTTAAAGAGCCACAATCCTTAAGGACTTTGTAGAAACAGCTTGTTGAATTGTCCCTGTATGAAAAAAGTTGTCTTTCCACAACTGAAATGTCCTGGTTTACGAGTATTGTAGTGTCTTTTTTCACAAAGTCTCTTAATTGCAAGTAGCGAAAAAAATCTTGTCGCGGAATATTATATTTATTGGTCAGTTGGTCAAAAGACATTAAAATATTTCCATCAAACAAGTCATGTAATGTAGTGAGACCTTTCAGTGACCAGACTTTGAATTGTGGGTCTTCAGTTCCTGGCAGAAAATCTAAATTATCACAGATGGGGGTAAAATTTGAGGTGAGTTGAGATCTTCCTTCCAAACGTTTTATAAATTGCCATGCTTTGATAGTACAAATCGTAATGGGATTATTGCAGGAAAGTTTCACTAATTTAAGCTTTTTTAAAAAAAGCAAATTTCTGAGAGGGATTTTACAGAGTGAACTTTCAATGTCAAACCAAACTGCACTGGGTCCTTTATGTATCCAATCAGAAATACAGTGCAAATGTACGCTTAATTGATATTTTCGAATATCTGGAAGGTCAAGTCCGCCTGCCGAAGATGAAAGCATTAAAGTTGAAATTTTGATACGTGCTCTTTTGTTTGCCCAAATAAAAGAACTGAACCAGCCATTCAGTTTCTTAATGGTTTTGTGTGTAAAATTTATCGGAATCATTTGAATAGGGTAGAGTAGTCGCGGTAGAATATTCATCTTTAAAAGGGAGATGCAGCTATGAGTATTTTAATGAGCATAAGAGACCTCTTTCAAAAATGTTTAATTACATTTTACTGTATTTACATGGTACACTAAAAATGCTGGGTTAATGTAATCTCAGCTGGAGTCAAATGTGTTTTATTTATTTATTTATTTTTTTTATTTATTTATTTTTTTTTTATTTAAATATAAATTCAAATTTTTATCCCATTTGTTGGGTTTGAGCATATTTGACTAAACATTGTTACAACCCAGCATGTAGTGTATTTGCCAGTAAATGCAAAGTACATTCTGTTTTTGTGCAGTATGTTTATAATCGTCCAGTCACCAGGGTTAAAAGGTGAGCTTTCAGGTGGTTTTAGTCCAAGCATCATGATGATGATGATGATGATGATGATGATGATAGTCTGCATAATCAAGACCAGGAATGTTTAACCTGGTCTGCAGTTGTAGTGCACAAGATGACATTAAGCTAAACGGTCTGGTTAGAATCAGAAAGAATTGTGTGTAATTACACATTTTCTTTAATGTCTCACCAAAACCAGCTCAGACGCTGACCTAAAACATCTGCTTACGTCTGTTGGTCAAACCTGCACAGTTCTGTTGTTATAAACATATGTGTGAAATTGTGGCTAGGTTGCAAAACACCTCATGCATGAATGCTTTAACACTTAAAACATTGTGCTTGTTACATGCATTGGAATGCAACACAGTGGTCTGGTGATCTGATATTTAGATTAGATTAGATTCAACTTTATTGTCATTACACATGTACTAGTACAAGGCAACGGAATGCAATTTAGGTCTAACCAGCAGTGCAATAGCAGCAAGTGCAGGATACAGGTATAAGTTATAAAGTGCAGTTATAGAGAAACTATGGTGATATTTACAGATGGATGTACTATCAACATTATATACAGGTTGTATTAGCTATGAACAGAGATTTACAATAAATGAATATATGTACAGGATGCTATTAATAATCAGGAGTGGCAAATAGATAAACAGAATTACAAATGTCAATGTGCTGTGGGTATGTACAGTTCAGATAAATGAATCAGTGCAATGAATATGTGCAAACTTTAAATGTGCAAATGTTAAATAGTGCAGTGATTGTGAGGAGTATAAGTTAGAGGAGTGTGGGGGTGTATTGGGGGGGGCAAAAGAGTCAGTGAGGGGCAGAGTTCAAAAGGGAGACAGCTCTGGGGAAAAAGCTGTTCCTCAGTCTGCTGGTTTTTGTCCGGGGGAGCCTGAAGCGCCTGCCGGAAGGCAGGAGAGAAAACAGTCTGTGAGCAGGGTGAGAGGTGTCCTTAAGAATACTGCGTGCTCGGCGCAGACAGTGTTTCTTCTGGATGTCCTCTATGGCTGGCAGTGTAGTCCCTGTGATGTGTATGGCTGGCAGTGTAGTCCCTGTGATGCGTATGGCTGGCAGTGTAGTCCCTGTGATGAGTATGGCTGGCAGTGTAGTCCCTGTGATGCGTATGGCTGGCAGTGTAGTCCATGTGATGCGTATGGCTGGCAGTGTAGTCCCTGTGATGTGTATGGCTGGCAGTGTAGTCCATGTGATGCGTATGGCTGGCAGTGTAGTCCATGTGATGCGTATGGCTGGCAGTGTAGTCCATGTGATGCGTATGGCTGGCAGTGTAGTCCATGTGATGCGATATCTTAGAGTTAAAGGAATCAGAAATGAAAGTTCTTCATTTACTTGCAAGGTGTTCCTAACTTCATATTTGGCTGTATAGGCTGTATAACATTGGAAAAAGCTGACATTGCAATATTTTGTTGTTCTGTGATTTATACATTGCGATATGATTATAATTTCACAAAAGACAACCTAAATAACTACTTGGAAAGAGTTCATACATCCGCACACAACATAATAAACAATTTGCATGTGCATTTAGGGTTGCACGATACTGAAATTCGATACTGATCGACACTGAAATGTTAAACACGTCTATTTCCGCCAAACATTTGAACGCTGTTGAGCAGAATAAGAATCAGAATCGGCTTTATTGCCAGGTATGTTCACACATACGAGGAATTTGTTTTCGTGACAGAGCTTCTACAGTGCAACAGGATTACAGGGACTGGTCAAAAAACAGATAATAAATATATATTTTTTTAAAATAGAAGTAGTGAGTGCAAATATACAGATTGACAAGTGTATGTAGAGCTATATTACTATATACAATGTTATATGTGCAGCTGTTATGTGCAAATTGGCATGTAAAGTGTGTTGTTAAATAAGTGTATATGTGTATAAAAGTGTATAGCAAGTGTAAACAGCGCTGATTTGCCATTGTGTTTACGTGCTCAACAGAAATAACTGTGATTGGCCATGAAGGTCATCAGTTCACCAACCTCACCGCTGTTTACTGAGTGTAAACACAGATACGGGGACACTGGAGCGTTTTAAAGTCACTTCAATCAGCTGGTTTGTCTATAAGCTGACATATGAGCGATCCGCTGATTAATCATGGCTTTAAAATACTCCAGTGTCCCTGTATCTAAACTAAGTATTAGTGGTGAGTTACTGATGTGTATTAATGTTTGTTTTTGTTATTTTATTTTATTTTTTTTAAGCGGGAATCTCACGCTAACTACGTTAAAGGACAATACAAAATGGTGTTGCTGCTTCAGAATATTTCAGATATAGACACATTGGATAAGTGGAGCAAAGCCACACCACATGCAACAACTTGATCTTCCATAGTTAAATGAATTTGATAAGTGTGCAGCATTTTCACACTAGAAAGCATGTTTTGTATGCAGGAATCAAAATGATCCTTTAAAAACGAGATCAATGTTGTGAATTCTGATGCTCTCGCCACTGGAGCTGTAAAGGCGGACAGCGTTGTCGCCAGGGCGGCCAGATTAAACTGCCTTCGGTGTGAACGCACAATAAGACTGTTTTTAACAGCACACAGCACCATCTGCTGTTAAAACAAAGCTTTGAATCATTCAATAGAGAATAGCTATACTTTTTGAAATTTGCAGAATTGATTTCTGGAATGATTTAATCTGAGCTTTAATCTGTTTTTGCTGTATCTTAAAATGCTCTACAGGAAAACGAACATAAGTAAATATGGATAATTCTTGTCTGCTGTAAAACTGCTACTTTAATTCAGGCCAACCCTGATAAGATTAACATGTCTGGAGGAGTTAAAATGAGTATGCAAACTTCTGTTGGAGACTCTTAGTCACATTGCAGATGCTTCCTTTTCTGGAAAAGAGCGTTCGGTTGTGATGTGTAAACACAAGAGTGTTTGAGTGGTGAAACACTCCAACCTCAACACACACACAAACTATGGTGAAATGTGCACGCTCAAACCTTGACGTGTTCACTAACAAAAGATTTGACAGTCATAACAACTATGTTTTTATGTTACTTTAACTTATTGTAATAAGTTAATCAGGTTACAGCTTGTTTTTATTAGTTATGCAAGGTTTAACTTGAGAAATTTTATTCAATTTGACTAATGTAAGTTGAGATGACTCGAAACTTTCATTTGATTTAACTAAATTTAAGGCAGCAAGATTTGAAAAAATATCTACAGTTAAAGACATTATTATTATTATTATTATTATTATCATTATCATTATTATTATCATTATTATTATTATTATTATTATTATTATTATTATTATCATTATTATTATTATTATTATTATTATTATTATTCTTTTTTATTATTATTATTATTATTATTATTATTATATTATTTGTTGTTGTTGTTATTGTTATTATTCTTTTTATTATTAATATTATTATTATTAATAATAATAATATTTTTTTATTATTATTTTTATTATTATTTATTTTTATTATTATTATTCTTTATTATTATTATTATTATTATTATTATTATTATTATTTTATTATTATTATAATTATTATTATTATCATTATTATTATTATTTTATTATAATTTTTATTATTATTATTATTATTATTATTTTATTATTATTATTATTATTATTATTTTTTTTTTTTTTATTATTATTATTTTTTTATTATTATTATTATTATTATTATTATTATCATTATTATTATTATTATTATTATTATTTTATTATTATTATTGATTATAATGAGCCCTGTAAAATTTTAAGTCTGCTTAAAATATTTTACGAGTGATGATGTTTAACATTTGATGTCTTATTTATTTTAGTTATCTGGAATCTTTTTTTTTTTTAAACTTCCAAGATCAATATTATAAGACCCTAAGAATTGGCTACAGAATCAACTACTGTTTTCCAATGATTGTCCAGTTGATTAACCTAACATGCCTAGTTAATCTAGTTAAATAGCTTTTTAAGCTGTGCACTAATATCTTGCGAAATGACTAGTAAAATATTATATACTGTCATCATGAAAAAAAGAAATTAGATATTATTAATTGGTTATTAAAACTAAATGTTCTATGTTAGTTTGCGAAATATTTAAAATTACACATAAGGGCTAATATTTTGCCTTCAGCTGAATGCTCAGACTGCTAACTCTTCACTCAGTAACAGTGTAACACATTGAATTAATCATGAAAATTGCAAGTAGAAAGTCTGCTGTGATCTTGTAGTTTATTCTCTGTTTTTTGTAGTGTGGTAAACAGTTTACAGATTAATGCAAGTTAGTTTCTGTTTATCAATAGCAACACCTTTGCAAGGCAGATAAGCTCACATCCTTTACATTTTAATTAAGCAGGTCCAGTTTGTTTCACATAAATGCTGTTATGATAAACCATCAGTTTTGTGCTTGAGGTTTCATATTGAGCAATTTAAGTCGCAATACAATAATACAGTTAATATCTTACTTTGTAAATAATTTTATGTGCATATGTTTTTCTCCTTTAATATTTTCCATAAACTTAGGATATATATATATATATATACACTCACTTACTCACTCACTGGCCACTTTATTAAGTACACTTAAGTTCCAGCTGCCCATTGACGCAAAGTTGATAAAGGGGATTTAAGTGACTTTGAACGTGGCATGGTTGTTGGTGCCAGACGGGCTGGTCTGAGTATTTCAGAAATTGCTGATCTTCTGAGATTTTCACGCACAACCATCTCTAGGGTTTACAAAGAATGGTCTGAAAAAGAGAAAATATCCAGTGAGCGCCAGTTTAGTGTGCGCAAATGCCTTGTTGATGCCAGAGATCAGAGGAGAATGGCCAGACTGGTTCCAGCTGATAGAAAGGCAACAGTAACTCAAATAACCACTCGATACAACCGAGGTCTGCAGAAGAGCAACTCTGAGCGCACAACACGTCCAAACTTGAGGCGGATGGGCTACAGCAGCAGAAGACCACACAGGGTGCCACTCCTGTCAGCTAAGAACAGGAAACTGAGGCTACAATTCACACAAGCTCACCAAAATTAGTGATAGAAGATTAGAGAAATGTTGTCTGGTCTGATGAGTCTCGATTTCTGCAGCAACATTCAGATGGTCGGGTCAGAATTTGGCATCAAAAACATGAAAGCATGGATCCATCCTGCCTTGTATCAACGGCTCAGGCTGGTGGTGTAATGGTGTGGGGGATATTTTCTTGGCACACTTTGGGCCCATTAGTACCTATTGAGCATCTTGTCAACGCCACAGCCTGCCTGCGTATTGTTGCTGAATGTGTCCATTCCTTTGACAACAGTGTACCTATTTTCTAATGGCTATTTCCAGCAGGATAACGCATGTCATAAAGCGTGAATCATCTCAAACTGGTTTCTTGAACATGACAATGAGTTCACTGTCCTCAAATGGCCTCCACATATATATGTATATATATCGTCACCTTAGAAATATAAGATTCTATCTGACATATTTTAATATTGACATACTCTTATTAAATAACTTATTTACATTATGGGATGTTTTTTATAAGTTGTTTACATTTTAAGACTTTATTTAAAAAACAAATGTTACACACATACTGTTTGCTATATGGAATGCAAAAACTTTGAAGCTCAATATCTCAGAATCATTCAGAACGCAGACAATTCCAAGGTGACGAGATATATTTTATCCTTCAGTGTTTCTCCTTAAATATATTTTCTCATTCAACTACATATTTGTTTTTACTGAAATGTTATGTTTTTTTATTTTGTTCTAGATTCTTGTGGGTCTTTTTTGTGACATTAACATGCTCTGTGCAAAGTATATTTAGAAATGCTTTCTTTAGCAAATAAATCTCTTGGTATTTTTTTCCCTGCTGTTTTTTTTCCTAAGACAAATTACCCACATTTCTGTTAGTCATTCATCCTCTAAAATGATTTAAAAATAAAGGAAGAAATATAAAATATCTCATCCCAAATTAAACACACATCAAAACAACTATGCAAATCTCACATCACCTAATTCGATCAATTTAACACTCCTCTGACAAGTCCTGCTGTCAGGATAATTACTATGGGCTACTCCATAAATGCTTTCTTTGCCCAGAATTGGTTTCTCCATCTTAATCTGACGTTCAGAGACGTTCAGCACAAGTCTCAACAAGCTGAAGCATTTGAGGAATCCCAATACACCTTTCTGCCCATCAGATAGAGAGATACTGGCGGATTGGGAGGTTAAGAGCTCATGTGAGAACGGATCCATTCATCCATGCAGGAATGTTAAGTAGAGACTTGCACTTTTATGATTGTTTTTGCTTGCTTGTGTGCTTTTCTTTCTATTTTTTTAAAAGTGCAATAGCTCTCATGCCATGTGCGTTAATCTTCTTTTATTTGTAGGATTGGATAATAAATACATGGCATAATGTGATCGAGATATTGAAAGGGTGTAGTTTGATTGCAGCAGTTTGAGATGAGGTAGTCTTGTGTTATTTCAGATACACCTGTAGAGGGCAGCTGGAACAATAACTTCATTATAAATTTGGTTTCCTGTCTAAACAGAACTGTTTTATTTTAGTAATTTTATTTCACTGTTTTGTACCCTTTTATATATTGTATATATATGTATTATGTACTACATCATATGTAATATTTTAATTAGTTCATACTTAATTGCTAATTAATTAGTCTTTAGTTTATTTTCCAATTTTCTTGCGATCATTTTTGTATTAATTTCTGTTATTTATTTTATAATATTGTATTTGATTAAATTAGTTTTTTTCTAGTTTAGTTTTCCTTTGGTTTTGCTTTTGGTTCTTTACTTTGTAATCACTATTACTTTTTTGTACTTCATATTTTAGAATTATGCAAAATCTATAAATCAAAATAATTATATTTTAAACATATTTTGTAATATTTTTTTTTCTGTTTTATTTTCTTTTATATTATTTTTTGTACGTTTTGTTTTATTATTTTTGTGTTTTTATTTTATTTTATAGCAGCATATACATTGCAACTTTTTTATTTATTTTTAAATTATTGTAGTTGTTGTTGTTGTTGTTGTTATTATTATCATTGTGCCTTTAGTATGTAATTTTAAATCACTTTTGTTTTTCACTCTATTGTATGCAAAATATACAGTTTTTTTCCCTGCCAATTTCTGTTTAATGGAGAAGAGTTTTCCAACACATTTCTGAACATAATAGTTTTAATAACTCATTTCTTATAACTGATTTATTTTATCTTTGTCATGATGACAGTAAAAAATTTTAACTATAGATATTTTTCAAGACACTTCTATACACCTCAAAGTGACATTTAAAGGCTTAACTAGGTTAATTAGGTTAACTAGGCAAGTTAGGGTAAATAGGCAAGTTATTGTATAACGATGGTTTGTGTATCTGTTTGTTTTGTATGACCATCAAAAAAAATGCTTAAAGGGGCTAATAATTTTAAAAGAGGAAAAAAAGGGGATTTAATAATTCAGACTTCAACTGTATAATCCAAAACAGTCCTATTTTAAACATTTTTGGAATATGCTTCATAATCTTTTGTTTCATTTACTATTTTTATGTTTAGTTAATTTATTTTTTTTTGTTATTTATTTTATAAAAGCATATATAATGCATATGGAATTATCATCATCATCATCATCATCATCATCATGTCTTTAGTATTTAATCTTAAATCACTTTTGTTTTTATACTTCATATTTTGTAATTATGCAAAATATATAATCCAAAATAATTCTATTTTCAACACATTTTGTAATACACTTAATCTTTTGTTTTCTCTATTTTTAGGTTTAGTTTATTTAACTGAATATAATTAATACATTTTGTTTCTTTTTTTATGTGTTTTTCTATTTCATAATAGCATATACAATGTGATTTTATTTTTTATTTTTATTAAAAAAAAATAATAATTTATTGTTGTTGCCATCATCATCATGTCTTAAGTATTACTTAAATCTTAAATCACTATTGTTTCACTATAATCACTATAATTGTTTTTTCTTAATATTAAGGAATTATACAAAATGTATAATAAAAAATTATATTTAAAACATTGTATTATACTTAATAATTTTTTGTTTTATTTTCTATTTTTATGTTTTGTTCATTTATCTTAATATATTTAAAAATGCTAATTTTCGTTTATTGTTTATGCCATTTTTAAATGTATTTTCTAATATCATATACAATGTGATTTTATTATTATTATCTTTGCTATTATTATTATCATGTCTTTAGTATTTAATTTAAAATCATTGTTATTTTTTACCTAATATTTTGAAATTAGGCAATATACACTCCAAAAAAGTCTGTGTTATTTAATCCCAAATTGGGTAAAATATGGACTATCCCAAATATTGAGTAAAATTATATCCTATTAATTTAATAAAAAATAAAAAAAATGTTTAATAAAAAAACCCAGGAGTTAGGTAAGTCCCTATTACACCCAGAATTAGGTTGAAATAACCGGCCATTTTTTTTTTTTTTTTGGAGTCTGTATAATCCAACATAATTCTATTTTAAACATATTTTGTAACATACTTTTTCCCCTATTTTTATGTTTAGTTTATTTTAAATAATATATTTAGTACATTTTTATTTATTGTTTTTATGTTTTATTTATTTATGAAATATATATACAATGTGATATTAATAATGAGGTCATGATCATCATTTTTATTTTTGCAAAAATGGCTTGTAAATGCCTCCTTGTTCAGTTTGAAGAGTCTCATATACACCCTCTCAGGGTCTAGCCGTAATATCTTGGTCATGTTTTTGAGATAAGTCAGAAGCACTGTGTCATTGTCTGCTTATGTTCAAGTCAAGACGGATTATTTGTGTTTGGGCTCACATCTCATTGTCCGTCTGTTTGTTCATTTCCTCCACATAACCACATCATGACTCCACATCAGTGTCATCAGCTGCATTGCTTCATTATTGCTTTATGGTTCATTTCAGGATCTTTTAGACCACGAGTTACGCACACATTTACTTCAGCAATTCCTCCTCACAAGAAGGCTTTCGTTCGTTTCAAAACGATTTGGCACATACTAATTCTATATTCGAATACTATTTAGGATGGATAGTATGCAAATTGGGACGCAGCAATAGTCAGGCTTTGATTTAAAGTTAGCCAGAACTTTAAATCTTTTTTTATTCCCAGTGGATCAACTTGCACTGATTAGTTATTCACATTAATAATAACAATGTGAGCTAGCAAAATAAAGATCGTAAATTTAGATTTCAAGTGGACTTTAAGTGTGATTTTTTTATAAGTCTCAGGTTACTAGTGAGATGGTCAGCTTAAATATCAGTTTTAATAGCGATACTGGACTCTGGTTGTTTCCGTTTCTGTCTGTGCTTCACTCAGAGCTGGTAATTAGTCCCACAAGGCGTCTCTCTGACAGAATCCTAATTAAAAAACACACAGCTTTAAATATAGAGGAGAGAGAGGAGACGATCCCTGCTGAGAAACATCACTTTCTCATGTCTCAAAAAGTAAATAACAGGCCTAGGTTGAGCTTTGCTTATTTAATCCGTCACCTAACAGAAACGGGTATTTTGGTAGTCTTAGAAGTCTTTCTTATTGTTTACTGTAGTGCCGGGAAGAGATTAATCACAATTAAAATAACATTTTGAATTTACACACATAATTAAATGGTGTTATGGCTTTGCGATCAAAAACATGTCATTATAATAGAAGTCTGTGGGGTAAAAACAGCCACCAACATAACGAAAGGGTAGTCAATTTGCCCAGAGTGTAAAATCATCCCATTTGCTGAAACACAGAGAAAGTAGTGGCCAAATTAAGCCTCAAAATCAGGCCAGAGTGGATTAAAACAGGGTTAAAGTTGCCATGAAATCAAAATTTAATCTTTTATTATATGTAGTCTGATGTATTGTAGCACTTGATTATTTTGTAAAAATGCATTTACCTTCATAAATTTTAATCCAATACCATAACCTCCCCCTCAAAATGACTTTATTCACTTCCTGGTCACATGGAATTCCTTAAGAGAGGAGCTATCAGTCATTTACGGCGGGGCTGTCACTAATTTAGGGGGGAGGCACCAATCCTTTAGGGGCGGAGCTATGTGGAGCTATCAGTCATTAAGGGCAGTGCTAACAATACTTTAAGGTGAGGCTATCAGCCATTTAGGGCGGAGCTATCAGTCTATTAGGGTGGAGCTATCAGTCCTTTAGGGCGGGGCTATCAGTCATTTAGGGCGTGTCTTTTAGTCATTTAGGGTGGAACTATTAGTTATTTAGGGCTAGCTATATGTCCTTTAGGGCGGAGTTATCAGTTCATTAGGTTGGGGCTACCAGTCATTTAGGGCGGTGTTATCAGTCATTTAGGGTGGAGCTGTCAGTTTTTTTACTGCGGGGCTATCAGTCCTTTAGGGAGGGGCTTTCAGTCATTTAGGGTGAAGCTATCAGTCATTTAAGATGGAGCTAGCAGTTCTTTTGGGTGGGGCTATCATCCTTTAGGGCAGGGCTATTAGTCATTTAGGGTGGAGCTATCAGTCTTTTAGGGCAGGGCCATCAGTGGGTGTGTCTCGTTTCTGCTCTGAATTTGTCTGTCTTCTGTTCATCTTCTGTTCGTCTGTTTGTCTTTGTCGGAGCTAGTGGTTCTTTTGAGTGGAGCTATCAGTCCTTTAGGGAGGGGCTTTCAGTCATTTAGGGTGAAGCTATCAGTCATTTAAGATGGAGCTAGCAGTTCTTTTGGGTGGGGCTATCAGTCCTTTAGGGCAGGGCTATTAGTCATTTAGGGTGGAGCTATCATTCCTTTAGGGCGGAGCTATCAGTCTTTTAGGGCAGGGCTATCGGTGGGTGTGTCTCGTTTCTGCTCTAAATTCGTCTGTTTGTCTTTCTCGATTCATTTCCATCTTTCAACAATCAAATCGATTCCCAAAGAACAAAATCATGCACCGCCCTTCATTTATTTCTCATTTCAGGACCGTTTTAGGTATACACACCTAAAATAGAAATGAAGGTGCAAAATCCATCACTGGGGTGGTACCTTTTTTAAAAGGTATATTTTTGTACCATACAGATGGACATTCCTGTATTTAGGGTGCACATTTGTACCCTTAAGTTTCACTTTTCTACCCTTAGAGTTCACTTTTGTACCCTTTAAAAGCCCCTATTATGGGTTTTTGAAAATGACCTTCCATGCAGTGTGTAACTAAGTGAATGAAAACATCCAGCTGAGGTTTAAATCTAAAAGTTCACCATGTTTAAAGCTATTGATTCTTTAAAATATAAGTTAGCCATTTAGCAACGAAGCTACAGTCACCGAGCAGATAGAAGTCCCACCCATAACGCGAATCCGCATCTATTGCTCAGTGAATTTGATGCACAAATGAAGCGAGTAAACTCAATGTTCACGCGTCTATTTACCCGCGTATAGTGCGATTTATCCGCCCTTGCCGCGTCTGGTGTGAACACAGCATAATACTAAATGTGTGTCGTTGTTATTACTTGCGCTTGGGTTTAAGAGTCGTGTAATATGCTGGTGTTTAACTGTATTGCATTCCTGCATTGGGCTCTCACATACTCTCTGCTACTTCATACTGTAGCCATGGTGGTCATTTCTCTCGGTCTCGTGCTAAATGCAGTCAACCAATCGCAATAGACTGGGTCATTGGGCCAATCAGCGCAGTTTAGCTTCACGCTAAGGAGGGGTTTGGCAACAAATGAATCACTGAACAATTCATATGGGAGTCGTTGGAATTATTAGATAGATAAATGCATATTATAAGACAATGAAAGTGTTTTTCGACCTTGCACACACATCAGCATGTTGTTGGAGACCCCTAAAACCAAAATATGACTTTTATAATGCATAATAGGGGCTCTTTAATGTTCACTTTTGTACCCTTAAGACAGAGTTTCCCAACCCTGTTCCTGAAGGCACACCAACAGTCCACATTTTCAACCTCTTCCTAATCAAACACACCTGAATCATCTTATCATAACATCAGAAGAGACTTGAAAACCTGAAATGAATGGGTCAGATAAGGGAGACATCCAGCATATGTATATGTTGGTGTGCCTCCAGGAACAGGTTTGGGAAACACTGCTTTAAGGTACTGTGAGGTACACATTTGTACTTTTTAGGTATTGATATGTACGTTTAAGAACTTGTTAGGAACAAAAATATTCCTTTGAAAAGGTACAGTCCCAGTGACTTTGTACCTTTATTTCTGAGTGTGTATGTGTACCATGATCGCAGAAAAAAGGACTTAACCTTCATTTCATGACGACCGTAGTGTCTAATAATGATACTCTCTCCCTCATTCTTGCTGGGTTGACGTGTGTGTCACATGTCGAGAACAGAATGCTCGAGAATTCAGAGTTATTAATGCTTTACTCCCTCGGATCTCTCAGGTTTTACAGCGCAGGGTGTATTTCATGGCCTCTCCGTGGCAGGTTTAGGACGGGAGGCGTCTTATTTTAGCATGGAGGTCTTGGGTCTCCCTCTTTGGCTGACCACACTGGTGGTCTCAAATCTCCGAAGGTCAGACCTTAGGACTCTATATTTTGACCTCATAAAAGAGTGGCCAAGATCTAACTTTATCTAGCAGGTCTGATTTGTCCGTGCAGATTGTGTTTCCTGCAATTATGACTGGAGTGAGTTGTCGGAGTGGTTTTAAAGACTTGTTGCTTGGCTCAAAGGTTTTATTGCCTGTTTAAGGTGTTGAAGGCGTTATCTGCAGGTCATATAATTGACCAGACGGGGGCGTACGAGTATATATGTCAGATTAAAGAGGAATGGGTTATGAAATAAGCAGTAATAATTAGCCTTCAAGGCAAAGATATAGCAGGACTTGTATTTCCAGCTTTGTTTATTTCTGTTATACGATTGACATTTCAGATTTAGACCGCACTGGATTTAGTGGCTTGCGGCATACAAATGTGGTGTGTTATGAAATCATGCCAATTATTCAATATTTATATGCTAAAAATCCCTGTGTGGAACTTAATAATCGCAGTTGCTGTATTGTGTGCTAGCCACATTGAGTTCCTTTATTTCTGTCCTGCCATGTTTCAGTGTTTTCAATGTTAAGCAGGAGCTGTTTACTGCTTATAGGGACAGAAGAGGTTGTGTCAGGGTAAAGTTCTGCTCTAGTTATGTTTGCCGTGTATTTCCAGTGTAGCTTGCCAAAATATATATGGCAAACAAAACACATTTCTGAAATAAAAGTCCACATCGGTCTTGCTCTTTTTTTTTTATTAGGAATAATTTTTCTTAATCATGAATTATTCTGTTATTTCACATCTTTTTATTCACCATTAGGGATCAGAATACTGTATGTGAATATACTTTTTAATTTTATTTCAGGGTAAAAAATTAAAGTTAACGATTTATGATTTATACTATTATGAAATGTGTATGTGTGTGTGTGTGTATATATATATGTGTATATTTCTTTTTAACAGAGAAAAGATGTTTTATAATATATATTTTATAATATAATATTTTATCTTTGTCATGATGACAGTAAGTAATATTTTACTAGATATTATTCAAGACACTTCTATACAGCTTAAAGTGACATTTTAAAGGCTTCACTAGGTTAATTAGGTTAACTAGGCAGGTTAGGGTAATTAGGCAAGTTATTGTATAACAATGGTTTGTTCTGTAGACTATCAAAAAAATAGCTTAAAGGGGCTAATAATATTGACCTTTAAAATGCTGTTTAATAAGACTTTCTCCAGAAAAAAAATTATTAGACATGCTGTGAAAATTACCTTGCTCTGTTAAGCATAATTTGGGAAATATTTATAAAAAGACAATATATATATACTTTTTTTCTAACTTTTTTAAGAACAGTCCCATTTTTAATTAACGTTGAGAAGCACATTTTAATTTAAACTTTTTTTTTGTAAGCACAGTGTAGTGTAAGTGGATCTGTTAGGTTAGGTGTTAGTGTTCAAACTATTTATAATGTTCAAAGTGGCTGACAATAATAAATATTCAATAATAATAATAGGAATTAATCTGCCTCATTTTTTTTAACTGTGCAGAGCTTTAGCTGCTTAATTAGGCCTGCTACGCTACTGTATTTCAATACTCATTGGTCATTGGTCATTATGGTGGTACTTGGAGAGACAATTTTGAGAACCACTGGGTTAGGTCATATCTGGGTATTCTATGGCCCCTGCACAACATGCGGTCCGCTGGACTTCTTTGATCGGCCCGCGTGTATTTTTTTATAAATTACCAAATATTTATTTAATTTAAGTTCAACCGCAAACAGGGTCTTGTAATGCGCTGGTCTGATATTGCGAGTCAACAAAAGGACACTTTCACATATAGAATTCATAAAACATAAAAAATAATAAATGAATGAATGAATAAAAATCCACTAAGGTCAGTGTTTTCTCTAGGATTGTTTCCAACTACCGATGGCATTATTTCAATGACAAATATCTTGAGTGCAGCATTTCAAGTCAAGATCACAGTCATGTATTACAAGTGTGTGAATCTCTTTGCTTGCGCACCGATTTCCTCTGTTTGTGCACAAAACTTCTTGCACACCCTCAAATATTCGCTGCTCAAGCACAGATTTTCTTGTGCGCTCTCAAATAAACGCTGCTGAAGTGCGATTTAGTGTGTTTAAGTAACGAGTACATCTCCAACATTTATTAGATTTGCTAGGAACATGTCTCCAATAGACCTAAAGTATGGCATTGATGCAAGTAAAGTGAAATAGCCATAAAAACCAGCAAGATAAAGTCACTGTATGCAGAACCACAGACCTTTATCTATAAACTATCATATTATCATAAAGCTACGTCGTGTTTACTGATCTCACATATTGCGCAGCCCTATCAGTCAGTCAGTCATTCAGTCAGTCAGTCAGTATATAACCTTAAAGGGTTAAAAAAATAACACACAGCACTACTAAGATTACAGAAAAGTTTGTTTTCTCGAACTCTGTTATAATTTACTCACTATTTATTACCTTTTGGGGCGATTATAACACGCTATACATTAAAAAAAACCCCAAAAAAACAGCAACAACTGAAGGTTATGAATGAGAAGCTGTAATGTAGCCGTGGCGGGAATGAATTTTGGTGTGGCGCCCCGCCATGGAAGAATGAATGTAGCAGAAACTACGAAGGTGAACAATCAAACAAACAACCCTGTGGCATTTGCTGTATATGAAGTTCATATTGTGATGCTGGTCTATAAAATACTTTTTGTATATAATGTATCCTTTTTTATGAATGTTTATTGAATAGTTTCACAGAACAAATTAACTGTATTGATCTGGCCCTCTAAAACCACCCCAGAGTCTACTGTGGCCCCTTGGAAATATAAGTTTTATTACATAATTAGTTTGTTAAACCTTACCTATTGTTAATAACAAAACAAAATAAAGACAAAAAAACAAGATATCCTGGCATAGAGACAACTATTAAAAGAGCTCTTTTGGTTTGCCTAAATTAGGGATGCACCGATCCCGATACTTGGATCGGATATCGGTTCGATAACGCATGTTTTTGCTGGATGGGGTATCTGCCAGCCGCGAGAGCTATATATAAGCCAACGAAAGCCATGAATGTTGCCTATTGTAAGGCACTAGAAATTTGTCATGTAGGGCTACTATATACCAAATGTTCTGAAACCATTCTATAGTTTAACGTGAAGCACAGATGAATATTCACATGCTTAAATTCATGTTCAGTTCAGCGCTTCCCACCGCTGCGCCTGTCAATCATTCTTCATTCATTCACAATTAAAACTGCGTGTCACGTTCGTGACAACAAGAAAAACTTTCTACAAAACTATTTGTTTCTGTTAATATAAGTAATCAGTGGAGAAATGCATTTAGTTTTGCATTAAATGGCTTCTTTTTGACCTGAAACAAGGATTTTATTGCTGTTTCTAAATCATGCTGCGCTGTGTCGTTTAGATCAGCAGATCGCATTCGCAACATTGAAGTAGAGAGGGTTATTACCTGCTCTTCACACACAAAGTAGGCCTACCTGAACCTTTAAATTAGAAAAGGCTCAATAATACATTGGACAGATCCTCATTGCACTGATTTCTTCCCTTTGTGCTGCCGTTTCGGAAGTGTCTGCAGATACCGGAGAGTTGCGTGTTCTGTCTCAACTCTTCATTCAGGCACCGGCTGCGCAGACAAGACATGCACCACTCCGAAAAATTATTCTCACAATAAGTTTCTATTCTCTCATCCTTCTGGCTGAGTTTATTCCTCTGAGGGGAATACTTTCAGTGCTGCGAAAAGTTTGTAAGCCTGGCTCATTGTGGTCAAAGTAATTAAATTAATAAAAGTGAAACTGACGGGCGCAGTATGGGTTTGTCATTAACAGAAAATGATTTGGCCTAATATAGCCTACTCTGAAACTGTGGATATCTCACTGTAATTTTATTTATATCAACATTTTATTTAACAGACCAGTTTGTGTTTTGGTGCTGAAGCATATAAGCGGACATTGTTTTGAACTTTCTCAGGCTCACTCACTGCAAGATTTGGCGAGGGAATCTTTAAGTAAAACTGGCCTCAGACAGTTTAGTCTGTGTCAAACCTGCAGGAAAATATTTGCTAAATATTTGCTGAAAGGCTGATTATTTTACCAACGATTAGGGTCAATAGTGGTAGCCTATTACAGAATTCAAAGGAAAATCTTAATATTAAAAAAAGAAACATAAGCTGGACCACAACAGATCAAAGTCGTTACAAATGCTCAAATAATGTAGCCTAGTTTACAGCAAGCATCATGTTTTCGGTTAGATTGTGCCATCTGTCATGTATAGGCCTATAGGTCTGTTATTTTTACTAAAGAAGATATATTATTTGAGTTGAGCACCGGAGCTATAAAAACTGTATTATGCTTAGGAAAAAAAAAAAACGGCATAGTATCGGGATCGGATCTGTATCGATCAATAGTAATAATTTTGGTATCGGGATCGGATCTGTTCCAAAAAAAAAGGGTATCGGTACATCCCTAACCGAAGTCATCAAATAAATATAATGTGCAATATTGATTAGCATGCACCAAGGAAGGATTGTAATTTACAGAGGATTCGGAGTGTAGTTTCCAGTAATGTCCCTCCTTTGAAGCTGAGTAGAGATCATCTGAGGAGTTTTAGCTGATAAACAATGTTTAAATAAGTGGCTTCCTCTATGGCCTTTCAAAGGAATGAAGCCTCTGTGATCGCTCTTGCTGACTTGCAGGGTTTTCTAGGGATTTTCAGAATAGCTTTCTTCCTAGATAATGTCTGGGAATGTTTAGCAGCATAATATTTTTTGTGGACCCCAGAACGTGGTCATATATGGGTTTGCGTAGTGTCTTTAGCCTTATGTAAGCAAATCCCCTGAGAGAAAGCGTTATCTGGCGAACGGTCGGCTGTATACATAATCGAGCCCTGTGGAATGTTTTGAATGCTTGGGATCGGGAACGACCCTTCCTTTCCTCGTCCCACTCCTGAGTTTTCCGGATCCTGTGTTTTAAAGCCTTCATGTGCAGTTCCTTTGATTCTTTCCCTTATGGACGGAGAGGCTTCATCGGTTGAGGAGTTCGAGAGGGTTTTGTCCGAGTTTGACATGCAGGATTTCACAGGACATGCTCAAGATCCACTGCCGGAAACCAAAACATCAGCTTCTCCAGAGAAAACCTCCAATAATTTATCAGATTTTACTCCTATTTCGGTTTCTGGATTGGAAGATGTTTTAGAAACGGAGGCAGTTGCGGGTTTGCCTGCTGAATCAGGTTCAGTTTCGGCTTCAGAAATGGACTCGGTTGTTCCATCCATCACGTGCTCATTATCATCCACTCTTGACCCACATTCAGCCCCAGATTCAGCTCCGGTAGCTGTTTCAGGGACTCTGGGAACTGAAGGAGTGTATGCTGGTTGTTCTGGCGTTCATTTGTGTGATTCGGATGAGCCGTACATGATCCCAGATGCAGACTGGGTGACCGGTGGAGGTAGGACTGGCTTATATTGTCTTAAAAAATGACAATATTTCTAATCTGCATGTTTAGAATCAGAATAAAGCTTGCCAATATATTGTTTCACCATTGACACTTTGTGTTTCCGCAGTTGGTCACATTGCAGAATGTGTAACGTTGAGTCTGTATTATTATTTGGAGTGAAGTGATGTGCATTTAGGTGTGCTGTAAGAAAGTTTATTTTCCTTTGAGAGACATTTAATTTCATAACAAATAAAAAAATGATGTTATGGCTTGCTAGTCTTGTGACTATACTGGAATTTCTAATTTTGATAACCTGGTGATAATTGAGAGTAAATCAAGCGATATGAAAATGCGGTCTCTTTTTACATCAACATGGTGAATCATAGTAGTACTTGCTTAAAACGAAACTTTTTTTATTGTAACATTCATTCATTAATTTTCTTTTCTGCTTCCTTTTATTTTAGCGAAGAAACTTGTAGATGAATTTGATGTGAGTCATGGTTTGGTTTTATGGATTTTAGACTTCTTGACATGTAGGCAGCAGAGAGTCATGTTCAGTGCTTTCAGACATGCTTTTTACATCAATAGGATCTCCACAGGGTTGTGTACTGTCCTCAATACTTTTTATATTGTACACAAATGAATGTCGTAGCACTAAGAACAACTGCCATATAATCAAGTATGCTGACGACACAGTTTTTTTATCCTTGTTAACAAATACAGATTGTAATGACAGCGATAATCTTAATGCGTTTTTTAAGTGGTGCAAAGAAGCTGAACTACAACTGAATATCACAAAAACAAAAGAGACGGTGATTGATTTTAGAAAAAATGCCTTAGAAGTGAAACCAGTGTATTTTAACGGAAAACAAGTTGAAAGGGTACAGGAATATAAGTATCTTGGTACAGTATTTGATACCACATTAAAGTTCCAGCAGAATTCAG